>NC_056728.1:91158019-91380519 GCF_019279795.1 Protopterus annectens
CAGGAAAATAACTTTCTTGGGTGGCGTAAGCTAGGCTTACGTAGGCCCTTGGGCCGATAACCTAGTACCTACCTATGAACCTATGGTTATAACAGTACTGAAAGAACATAAGCTGATACACAATCTTATTTTTGGTTATTATCCTATGTCTAACGTTATAAAAAAACACGGCAAGATATCTTTCAAAACTAAACATGTTGCAATAAATGCAACTTACTACAATAAATATAAGAGAAGTAAAAACAAAAAACAAAAAAAAAAAAAACAAACACCGAATACAATGTCTATTAAGAACATTGCTACAAATACAAAAAGAAAGAGATTTACCTTACACAGAGAATACAAAACAAGAATTATGACATAGAAACAAACATGTTGAGAAAGGCAAAAAGATCACCACTCCTAATAAAATACATGCTCTTCTCAGTCCAAATATAGACCTGTACAAGAAAGTGATGGGGTAGAAACACTGGTACTTAAGATAGCTAGAACACATTACAGGTACGTATTTTCACAATATTCTGATATAAACACAACCTTCTAAAAATATTATTTCATGTTAAAGGAAAAGTAACTGTTCATGTCTCAGGGTAAAGGGCAAGGATTCTTCTTCAGCCATATAAAATGAATAATAAGAAGGTACCTCGCTGCAAACACAGGAAGTAAAATAGTGATGCACCTTAAATAAGGGAATATGAGGCAAGAAGTTTAACATGGAAACAAACCTGCTAAGAGAAGAGCAACAGCAGTGGAGAAGCATTTAAAGCCATAAAGAGAGAAGATTTCACAAGACAAGCAAAAGTGTATTTCCTTAAGAAATACAAAGTTTTGGGCATCACCCAAATAGAAGTAAATTTTGTATTGTGCTTTGAAGCAAATGCATGAGTTACAAGTGGTTATTCAAAATGTAATACCTCACAACCGAGTTTTCTTTCAATATTCTTGTGACAGGTTTCCAACTTGACGTTTACATTTTTACTCATTTATTTTATTCAGTACCAACAAAAACCCATTTCGGGAACAGTCAGCTTTAGCCAGGCTTTGTGATGTACAGATATAAAGCCATGGCTATAACCAGGATGACCAGAGTTCAATTAATTCCTGATGTCCACCACGGCAGTAAAACTTAATAGTAAAATCAAAACTTTAATGAAAAGAATACAGCATAAAATAAGCAGTCCTCAGTCTTCTGATCGGAAGACTGAGGACTGCTTACTTTACGCTGCATTCTTTTCATTAAAGTTTTGATTTTACTATTAAGTTTTAGTGCCGTGGTGGACATCAGGAGTTTTTAGTAGTGCTTGCCTTTTCTCTTCCTCATTGGTGTCCTTCACAGTGTAAGAAAGTTTTTTACCTATTGTTCAATTAATTAGTTAACTGCCTGAAGGACCAGGGTGGCTAAAGGGATAAGGGGCTCTGTCTAGCACTGGGACACAGCATAGTGGAGGCACGTGCAGATCTCCTTGACTGCAGACAGCCTGCCTTTTTCTGATGGTTGTGGGGCACAAGTCTGCTGGCATCATAGGATGCCCATGAGGTCATGTTCGCTTCATCCCATTACGGTTTAACTTTCCCCTTCATTCCAGAATCACCACCCACAAGTCAAACATATGCCATCCTCCGGGCTCTAACTTTCAAAAGGGAGGGATAGTGACTCCACTATAAGAGGCTCTCAGCAAACAGAACAGTCTCGGGGGGGGGGATAACGGACTGAATTAATAGAAACATGGTAGATGCAGCAAACAACACTGTCACCTCACATAGAGAGGCTCCCTGGTTCAATTCTTGACTTGAATGTGGTGTCTGCACGTCCTACCCATGTTTATATTCATTTTCGCCAGGTGCTCCGGTTTCCTCCCACATTCTACAGACAAGCAGTAATTAAACTGGACATTGTAAACGGATGACAGAAGGGGGAGGGGGAAGATAACAACAACCACAGCAGGGTCAGACACCCAGCAGTGGGGACACTGGTTTTAGATGGTCAATTCTGATGTCACATCTCAACCAATGTGGAAAAATGGGGGAAAACGGGGTGATGGATGAACAGCAGATATCAAAAAGAGAAAGGACCAGGTAAATCAGGAAAAAATAAAAAATACCAAACTACATGGTATAAAGGGATGCAACCCTCACTATGATAAATGATCATGAATTAAATAGCAACTTAGGTGCCAGACGCATGAGTGCGCCAAGTCAGGAGGAGTTGGAGTAAGCTGCTTTTGGCAGCTTGCCTATCCTTGAGGAAAGGGTCTGTAAATATCTCACTGCAGCACCATCTATGTGACAGATTAGGGTCTAGACTCCATGCATAAGGGGGGCATAGGCTTGTGCCTAACTAGGCAGAGCAAGTAAAGGTAAACTTGCATGGGATGCAGAGTAGCAAACAAGTAATGTACCAAAACTGTTGGCCATTATGAGGTGAGATTAGGAAAAAAATACATGAAAATTCCTACCAGGATGACGATGACACACACACACACACACACACACACACACACACACACACACACCTCAAGATCCCATACTTTGACTAATGGTCAATATGGGTTAAGAGACTTTATCAGCGAGAGATTTTTGGGGCCCAAACCAACATTAAAGAATCACATTTCAAGATAAAGCCACTCACTTTTTCATAACAAAATATGTCCTGATGTGACAAAACAGTATAACAAAACATTGTGTGGGGTGGGAGTGAGGGGCTAAAAATAAAAAAGTTCTAGAATATATGCAATACATTTTATATCATGTTCTCCATTCAGGAACAAGTACTGAAGGTACCGTTTACACTGAGAAATCAACATCAGCACCAAGGAAATGCAGAAAAGGGATAATGAGAAGGCTACACAACCTATATTACCCACACACAATTATCCACACATTGGGGACTGGACCCATCATCCCTGAAGCAGTTATAATGTTTGCAGACGTATATTTAGGTCACTATGTGCTCAGCATAACAACCAAGTAACTTGAAAAGAACATAAACAAAGCTATTACTTCTGAAGCAGAATACAGATTAAACAGCTCTTAAAACGACATATGTAGTCGGTCAATTAAAGAGACCAACAAACAAATAAGAATGGTGCTGACAAAGAACACAGAAGACTCCCCTGGAGGCCAGCATAACAACATAATTACGACAACACTAAGTATGTGGTTAATCTCCGCATACTTGTTAAAATATTAAGGAAATTATGCATTTTTGCACTGCTTTATGTTGCAAGAGCCCCCCCCCTAAAGAAATTTCATACTGGGGAGAAACTATAACCGATGACTAGGTCTACCATTCTAACATCCCGCAAGGAATAAACACACAGCTCTGAAGCTGCAACTTAAAAATGAAATCACAGGAAATTATGTTTGGAGAATATAATTTAAACATATGTACTAACATCTGACTATTCCATCCCGAGGATGCCAATGTCCTGAGCAAATGCAGATGTCAAACTCGGAAACACAAGTAGCAAGCAGATTTTCTCTAGTAAGCCTAAAGAGACATCCCAAACGTTAACTAAATCTGCGCCTTGCACTAAGAAGGCTGTGGTGGGGCCCGATGTGGGGAAGAGAAGGGGGTGACACCTACATCCTATGTTTAGATATTATTGTGGCACAGATTTAGCAGGAACATATCAGCAATGTGCAACTTTCTCCTACTAAACATCAAAACGGGGATACATGTTATATTCAGAAAATAAAGCAATATAATGATCATGACATTGCTGCAATCGATTTTCCAAGTACCAGAACACTTTGAAGATACCTGAAATACAACATTCACTTCATTCATCAACACAGTATGGTACATCGATGGGAAGAATTATGAAGTACCTCGGAACTGCAAAAATGCATTTCCCAACCAGTTGCATAACTTAGAAAATCAAGAAGAAAACGTCTATCCGCGAGTTGTTGCTTTTATTCACCGCTGCTTTCAAGCGTAACAAACGATACAGTTAAACTATGACCAAACTGCAAGCGTGCTAGCAGCAAGAATGAGTCAGATAAATCAAACACAACTGTAAAGGATACAAAACGGGAAGAAATGACAGGGACAAACCCAAACATAAAATGTAATTAACATACACAATGCTATCCCACCCTTGCCCAAGGTGGTAATGCAAGTCAAACTCCAACAACAGCTCCATTCCCTAATTCCTTATGTTAAATACAGCACATTGTTTCACTAGCTCTACTTACTTTTTGAAAATCGTTTCATGAAAGCATTAACCCTCCAGAGATACAACTAAAACAGAGTTACTAGATCCTAGCGTCTCTAACTCAGTTCAAGTTTCAGTAAGATTTGTCTCCCTATGCGGTAACATCATGGCTCGCTCGAGAGCAGAAGAAACCAAGCGCTACAAAAAAAGGGGGAAATTTAATACAACTGCATCATGGACTGGGTCAAACTGTCCCTCAGGAACATAACATATTTTTTGATATTCTTAACTTCTTAATCTTAAGAACACATATAACTTACCTCTACAGTTAACCATATCTACAGAGATAGTTGATCCAATGATTACTTTTCGAACCCCCGACTTTCGGCAGTTTGGTTTGTCTCAAGGAACCTAGCCGAGCTTACTGGGTGGGTAAGGGTCAGTCACTGAGAAGAAGTTATAACACTTGTTGCTTAGTATGTCAAGGACGTGCCAACGTTAATACCACTTGGCACTAGCACATAATGACTTAGCTGTTGTACAGCAAAACTATTACAAAATTATTTTAAACATTCCCTGGGGTCATGGAGGGGTTACCCCACAGACTCGAACAGGTTAAGGAATAATTCGCTGACGTAGCGCTAGCACGTGACAAGCATGCTACGTCCCTGGCGGAGTGGGCGCGTGTTTAGAAATAGCGATGCTGAATTACAAAAAAAAGTTACTTTTATTTGTGTTATTCTGGCTGATTTGTCATATTCAAATCACAGTAAAGCACAGCAATAAAGTTCCAGTAGATATGATACGATCCACACTGTTATAAATTGTTTCTTTTATTCAATAAGACAACAAAGTAGGTTTAGCGCTTTCATCTACAAAGATTTAGACTTCATCAGGTTCTGATGAGGGTTAAGTAATTGAGCTCTGTTAGCTCTTACGATACACATTCGCCCAAATTTTACTCCCGCTGTCCAGTGAGTGACGTCTTAGGTTTGTATGCATCTGGAAAAACTCAGTGCGAACCCTCCTTCTAATAGTAATAATAATGCTTGTAATGTACCATGTGTAATTTATGTTGATATTTATTATATATTCCAGAAGAAGAGTGGATTCGTATACTGGGCTTAATAACAATATTCAAACGAGATCTTTTGTCTCTCAATATCCCTGATTTTTTCATATTTTCGCCCTGTTGTCCTTCATACACCGGAAGTATGAAGTATATCCATCATTGGTGAGATCAGATCATAAACTAATCTCACTGGAAGTCCATATCCCGCCCCCACCCAAGATAAATAAGACCACAGTGAAGAACTTCTCAAAAGCCGACTTCACACTTCTTAAGACTGGGGTGGTATCCTTCAAAGCCCCCGAGCCAATGGAAACCACTACCCAAGCCACTGAATCACTTGCAAATGCCTTCTACCAGCACCTCCAGGATTGCATGGATCAGGCAATCCCAAATAAAACAAAGACCCTTACCACCAAAGGCAAGCGCCCAGTCTGGTGGACCCCAGCCATAAACAAGCTATACAATAAAAGGAGAAAGCTACTACAAGATAGAGCAAAATCCTTAAAAGGGAAGACACCCTTGATCATTATAAGTAAAAAACTACGATCGCTCATAAAATCATCCAAAGCAAATTTTGAGAGAAAAGTCGCCAAAGATGCAAAAGACAATCATAAGGCCTTTTTTAGCTATGTTAGAAACCTGGGTGGAAACTCCCAGATATGCTCAGAATTAGTTCAAAATGATGCAAAAATCACTGAACCAACAGACATTGCCAACATACTGGCTGACAGGTTCAGTGCAAATTTCTCCCCCCCAAAAGGAGAGATATCTATCCCAGCGAAATGTAGCCTCCCAAACATCTCATATGTACAAGTGAAAACTGCTTTCTCCAAGGCGAAAAACACAGCATCTATGGGACCAGATGGTGTGTCCCAGGCTGTCTGCTCCACGAACTCAATGAGGAATTAAACCCGCATCTAAGGCAGCTGTTTAATCTTAGCCTCACCTCAGGATACGTACCCAAGGAGTAGCGTACGGCAACTGTGGTCCCACTTCACAAAGGCGGTGCTTCCACGGACCCTGAAAATTACCACCCCATTAGCTTAACAAGCCTGGTCTGCAAAGCTATGGAGAGGATCATAATGGAACTCATAAATAAAGACATAGGGGACTTACAGACATTGGATCAAACCCAGTTTGGCTTTGTCAAAGGCAGATCATGCCTTTTAAACTTAGTTGACTTTTTCGAAACAGTCTCAAAGGCCATTGATGAGGGCAAGGCAGTCCACACAGCCTACCTGGACCTTGCAAAAGCTTTCGACACAATACCCCACTCGGGTATCATTGAAAAACTCACCAGCTTAAATGTAAACCCATATGTCACAAGATGGGTTGCAAACTGGCTAAGTGACAGAACCCACAGGGTCAGAGTTGCTGGCGCCATGTCAGACTCCAAGCCGGTCACAAGTGGTGTCCCACAGGGCTCAGTCCTGGGCTCCCTCTTGTTTGGCATCTACTTTTCAGAAGTACAGGCAAACACAGGAGGATTATGGCTGACAAAGTTTGCAGATGACTGCAAACTGGGTGCCATAGTTGAAAACACATCAGACACAGATATCCTTCAGAAGGGTCTCTTAGAAACGGATAACTGGTGCCAGAGCCATGGCCTAAAGTTAAATGCCAAAAAATGCATAGTCATACCCTTCGGAAAAAACAAGGTTACCCCTAGCTACCATATAGGTGGCAATCCACTAAGCACAGAAGAGGTTATCAGAGATCTGGGGACCCAAGTTGACAGTAACCTCTCCTTTGACACTCACGTTGCCAAAGTAGTTAGGAAGACCTTCTACATTGCCCACCTGATCATGAAGGGATTCACATCCAGATCAAGGGAGGTCATTGTTCCCCTGTACTCAGCACTCATCAGACCAATGATTGAGTACAATGCCCCATTCGGAATGTATCTTACCAAACACCTGCAGCAATTGGAAAGACCCCAAAAATTCCTCACCAAAAGGATAATGGGTCTCAAAAATATGTCTTATGCTGCCCGACTGAAGGAACTCCAGCTCTATTCAGTCGCATACCGTCTGCTCAGAGGTGACTTGTGCCTGACATACAAGGCCATGTCCAACCCGGAATTAATGGACATGCTCCACCTCAAAAATTCTAAATCCACCAGAACTACAAGATCAAGAGACCTAAACCTTAACACGGTTATAAATAGGACGCGCTGGAGGGACAGATTCATCACCCAGAGACTCCCTATGCTGTGGAACAAAATCCCGGTACATGTGAGGCAGAGCACCTCGCTGGCTTTGTTCAAGAGAAATCTTGACCAATGGATGGGAGATCGCCGGTTTACCCCGGGGATCACCTCTGTGTCACTGCTGGACAGAGGCACGGCAAAATAATGGGCATAGCATCCTTCAACTTAAGGGGTGGTGAAAGCCACAAAACTTTGGGCTAGGCTTATAAATGCCCTAGGGCAGATAGCCTAGTATAAACCTATGAACCTATGAACCTATATTGATTTTTTTTTATTTTCAGATGAATAACTGAGGATTACAGTCAATTTAATTATACCAGACATTAGAATTTAATACATTACGTCATTCAGAAAATGTATATTGATGCAAACAAAGTTCTATTCACATTTTAAGTGAACTGGAGTACTAAAATGAACACTGAGTTTGGGCCTTTGACTCCACCACCCCATTCCATTTTTTGGGCTTTGTCGAGAATTCCTCAGTCAAGGAGTGGAACACAATGCTAATTATTATGTACGCATTTATCATTACACTGATCATAACTTTCAACTGTATAGATTTTAGCATAATGTCCAGATTATTTCCTCGTATATTTGGTTTGTGCCTCATAAAATTTGTGATTTTCTGGATTTTTGTGGCAAATCGGTGAAGAATGAATTTACTAAATAATGACAGTCATTTGAGTTTTAGACTTCGTATCCTTCAGAAAATCAATGGTATTTCTATCAGAAAGACCTTTTATTCTAGCAATTTTCTAAGTTCATAGGAGCAATGTTTAAAATTTGTCCCTAGTTTTAAAGCTTTGTCATCCCCAATTATGTTTCCCTTTTTCCAGATTTTTGCGAAGAGGCTGAAAGCCATGATACTGACCATGCGTGCCATCAATTAAGAAAACTCCACCTTATAATTCCTGGTGGAAACACACAACATTTGGAAGGAGCAAAAACCTGACAAAAGGCCCCACTCCCCCACCATTTGCTCCACTCATTAAGTAAATATGCATTGATTCTCTTTAATAATCATTCTAGCACAACTTCTGAAGAAATGGCAAATAGTGTGCTAAATGCAACAGATAAACAAATGCATTTTAGAGTATTTCCCAACCTTTTGATCCAGTGGTGACTTGAACAAAAATCATGAGAAAGAAAATAATTTCATTCTTATTTTTTTTCTTTCAAGGAGGACTTACGTTGTGCCCAAGGCTTAATGTTCAAAGTTGATAAACATTAGTTCATAATAAAGAAACAGGACAGTTGTTTGTGGGAATACACAAATCCTGTATGGGAATACTACCTGCCTGCCCCCCCAAAAAAAGAAAGACAGCCACTGCCTGTACAACCCCTCCCATGTTAGATTGAGATGAAAGCAGAGGTACGAATGGCCACAGTCATGTATTTCAAGTGATTGGATTGCTGTCATACATGTACACAGCATGCCTCCAGACTCTTCAGCCCTAGCACCCCCCCCAAGGCAACCACCTGTTTACATGGCTGATGCGTGGTTGTGAGAAAAGTGAAAAAATAATGATTACAATAATATATTCCACTTTGCTGCTGCTAGACAGTACACTGCTCCATACACAAGCTATATTTACCTTCTTTGTAGACCTCCAAGGTCTGTGAGAAAGGTAAAAGAAGCACTGACTACACTGTCTCCACTTGCAACACAAACTATAATGACCTCCTGTACACACCTCTAAGGTTTTATTGAGATGAAAATTAAAGTTGTTGTAGTTGTATCTTTCGGCTTTTCCCAGTTAGGGGTCACCACAGCGGAACTCCGGTCCACTAATGATTGGCAGTAGATTTTTACGTACCGAGTTGCTGGCCCTGACGCACAACCTTCAACGAAGGTACACCCATTCACGCATGTCTCCACACAGAAGATGCTTTAGCTGAGAATCGAACAGGACAATGTCTTACTGTGAGGTGACAACGCTACCGCAGCACCACCATATGACCACAAAATCCCCAGCCCACCACACAGGCTACAGCAACCTCCTGTACACAAATATAAGCAGGGCTGGTTTTAGAATGGGTATAGTTGTGAGCAGAGGCCACTAGTAATTCCATGTCATAATTCATTTATACATTCTTGGGCTTGAGGACCAACAGACATAACAGATCTAAGTGTCAGACTGTGATATATTTTATACCCTATGTTTGAAGCATAACTACTTGTTAACTGCACTGTTTTTGTAGCGCTACCCAGAACAGTTATGTATATGCTAGGCATTATTGTGTGTGCACAGATAAAAATCAATAATATTTTTCAAATGCCTGCAGACACACACACACACACACACACACACACACACACACACACACACACACACACACACTCCCTGCATATTCACCATTAGGGAAATTGGAGGAGCTATATTTCACTTACTGTATGTTTTTGAGGTGCTGGGGTTTACCAGAGCACATGGATAGATGTACAGATAGTGAAGGCATGCCCACGCTTCATAACAAAAACCTATAGCCAAGAACTCAGCCAGAACAAAACAATGTGAATGACAATGCTCTTCATTATGGCAAAGAACAGCAGCTTTCAAAACACACCCTCTTCCTATCAAATCAACAACCTATAATGTGTAATGTCTATGCTTTTGATGATAAGTGAAAGAAAATATGGCCAAGATGACACTCTTAAATACAGTGCAATCACATTCCTCCAACACGCACAAGCATAATTATAATGCTGATGATGTTTCTGCTAGAAAGTAATTATTACTGCCAGGTTATTACTCTTATACTGCAACACACACACACACACACACACACACACACACACACACACATACACTTTCAACGCAAAAGCTACAGCAGTACTAGTTTTACACTGATTTCGGTAAACAGCAGTACATTGTGCCACACCAGATCAGTGACTGCTGTTTAGCATTCATCAAACAACAGCAGGGGTTATTCACTTTTATTTATCTCATTAAGGGATAATGTGTAGTTGTCACTGTCCCTGATTTCAGCAAACATCCCTGATTTTGCCTCATAATTTTGCTGTCTCCATCGTAAAAGAAAGTTTGATCTGCTGGTAAATCATTCAGGATTACAGACAGTTAATAAATCCAGACTTCAGAGTTTCATAGTACTTACTGTCCAGAAAATGCATGTTGATACAAGATGTGTTATTCTGTTACCTTTCTAAGTGAATTAGAGTGATATTTATAAAGTGTTCCTGAATTTGAGCCTTATTCTGCATTATGTTTGGCTTTGCTCAGAATTCTTGAACATAGAAGTTGAGAGTTCTAGTATCTGGTGCTTTGCCAGTATTTATAAAACTCCCTGAAAGAGAAAAACATTCTTGAAGATTGGGATAATCAGCTCTTCTAAAAATCCAAGGTAATCACTGAGATTGGTCACTGTGCTGCTGATCTCTAGCACTTTCCTGGCTCATGTTCATTCACTGATTATCAGCCTTTTTTTCTAAAAGGGTCATATCAGAACCCTGTTTCAGATAAAGCTTGTGATCAGAAAATTTATGGTTTTTTTTTTTCTCCTTATTTTCTCCCAACAAGCAGCAGCTTTTGTGGGCCCCCCACACATTCAAGGATGACTGGAGGGGCCATGCAGCCACGGGTACTGCATGTGCCTAGCAAAGACTATGATTTGAGTTTTAAAGGAAGGAATGTCAATTAACTAAGTCAAGGGCATTATATCAGTGGAAAAATATTTAACGAAGTTGTGAAGCCTCTTACTTGACATAACACTGTTACTACAAACAGAGATATCTTTAAATTTTAAAGAATATAAAGCAGAGTTATCGTTACCCACCTGGTTTATTAAGTACACATTATTGCTGTACTAGCTTTTGTTGGCTGACAAACGTAGCAAAATATCAAAATAAGAATGCCTGATGTGGTTTGGGCCCCCAATGACTGCAGAGTTCACTGGTGCCTAAAGCCGGCTATCTGTTTAGGCAATTGGGTTGTTTCTTGAAAATGTTACACTTGATAAGCATTTAGATTTAAACTTGTACCGAGGAAATGAAGAAAGGAAAAAACAATAAATATTTTTACACAATTTCCTACAGTGTGTACTTTACAGTTTTGCTGAATTTAGATTTTATTCTACAATTGTCACCTCACAGCAAGACGTTGTCCCGTTCGATTCTCAGCTAGAGCGTCTTCTATGTGGAGGCATGCGTGAATGAGCATGCCTTCGTTGAAGGTTGTGCATCAGGGCTGGTAACTCCATGTAAAAATCCACTACCAAACATTAGCAGACCAGAGTTCCGCTGTGGCGACCCCTAACCGGGATAAGCCGAAAGACACAACAACATTCTACCATATTATTTTTACTAAAGATAAAAATCATCCCCGGGATTCATGAAGCTTGCACCAGGCGTAGCGTAGGTGGTATAATGCCAAATATGGCCGCCGAGCGATTCAGGTACGATCCATTTCCATGTGCACTACCAGCATATGCCAGATCTGCGCAGCTCACGGCTCAGGTATGCTAATCACCCCATGCGCAGTACTGCAGCATGCAAATGAAGGTACATAGCGATTCATGAAGTGGTGTAGGCATAGCGTAAGCCTACAGAAATGTAAACCAAAAAAAAACAGTTTACATTTTGTCAAACAGAACATCGGAGCCATGAAAGCGGACCAGTCTCATGTATTACAAAGTTAACATATGCCAATGGCTAAATATACAGCCAATGGCATAAGAAAAGATACACAACACATAAAGAATAACATTTAATGTCATGGCCACAGTAACGCAAAGTACAACCGCAGGGCACGTGTGTGCAAACGGGAACACAAGGAAAATATATACAAATGTCATAAAATTGCAATGTAGCACAAATCATGATTTCACCATAATAGTCAATGGTATGCATGCTACACCACAACCAAGCTGCAAGGGTTGCTAAGGGTCTGTGACAGTGTTTGGCACAGTAACTATGAATTAGTAGTCAATGCCATGCAAATGAGGCAAGTAATAGTGAATCGCAAACATCCCGCTGACCTAAGGATGTACCATACAGCGCAGCGCTACAAAACTGAGGAGTGGCCTGGAGGTATACATGACATCAGCAGTGGGGTGTGCCACTGTAGCTGTAAGCACATTGGAGCAATGCAAATCCAGGCTGCCCATTGCTAAGCAAAGCCACAGGATAGGGGTGTGCATGTAGGTATAGCTTTGCTTAACTGAGAGCACACATGGTGCCCGAAAGCGCATGTGTACGTGGATGAAAACGTACCTGAAACCTGTAAGCGGATGCACGCGCCACACACCACAGCTGAAACAGGAAGTTTAGGGGAAGACAATAAGGAAATGCTGCAGTAGGGTAATTGGAGTTCAACTGAGCAATTAACACCTATTAACTCACAGTGGTCCACTGACGGCAGCTAACAAGGCTGCTAGCAGCAATCTGCAGAACAGGATAGGGGAGGTGTCGGATTGCAAAGAAAAGAGAACTGTAACTGCAGAGCAAAGCAAACCTGCAGTAGATTGGCTATAGAACACATTTTGCAAGACAATCATGGTTTGGGAAAGTACAAAACAAGAAAGCAGGCTGCTGGATGCATGCCACACAATGGGAGGGAAATCGTTAAGAAAAGTTAAGGCAAGGGCAAGAGGTAATCCACGGCAGCTAAATGTAATTCAACACCAAAGGCACCACAATAGCAGTATATGTGGTAAAACACATAAGATATCCTGCA
Organism: Protopterus annectens; assembly: GCF_019279795.1. Classification (NCBI taxonomy): domain Eukaryota; kingdom Metazoa; phylum Chordata; order Ceratodontiformes; family Protopteridae; genus Protopterus; species Protopterus annectens. Next base: position 91,171,148 of record NC_056728.1, read on the forward strand.
GCTCCGATTGTATATACACACCCTATGACATCATCAGTGTTCAATGCACAATAGTATAAAGTGTGTATTCTCAAACACTGCACCATTGGTGTAAACAGATGGGGAACTTTTACAATGTACTTGTTGGGAGCTGCCATAGCTGTGATTCATCACCATGTGTTGGAGACTGAAGGTGTTGTGGAGGATGATGCTGACAACCACCTTAGGCCTCGGAGGAGGAGAAGAGTGTTCAGACCAAGGGTAACATACCAGGGGCTACATGATCTGGAGATAGTAGAGCATTACAGGGTGGACAGGGACATCATACAGCAAATAGCTTGAGCTGTGCTGGCCACGCCTGAGATCCAGAAACAACAGAGGGGAACCCATCCCAGTGGACATGAAGGTATGTGTAAGCTTGAGAATACTAGCCACAGGTACCTTTCAAAGGCCAACTGGAGATATCATGTGGATCTCACAGGCATCAGCATCCAGGGTACTCCACCAGTTCCTGGATGCCATGTTACCACATGCCAATGAGCATATATACTTTCCTCGAACTCAGGAGGAGATGGCCAGCAATATGCATCTCTTCCACCAGGTGGCACATTACCCGGAGGTACTGGGTGCAATAGACTGCACGGACATACATATCAAGTCACCACCCGGTGAGCATGGAAGGCGCTACATAAACCGCAAGGGATACCACTCCATCAACTGCCAGGTCATGTGCAATGCCCAGGGCATTATCACGGATGTGTGTGCTGGCAGCCCAGGAAGCTACCATGACTCCCACATCTGGCATGCCTCACAGCTGTATCAGGGATTTTTCAGGGGGGACATCCCATATGGCCACCTTGTGGGGGATGCTGGCTGTGCACTGGAGCCATGGATGATGACTTCCATCAGAAATGCACACACACCCATGCAAGAACGCCATAATGAGGCACGCGCACAAACCAGAATCATCATAGAGCATGTGTTTGGGATACTGAAATCACGGTTCCGTTGCTTGGACATATCTGGTGGAGCCTTGCAGTACTCTCCAGGTAAGTGTGCCCACATCTTTATAGTATGTGCCATGCTACATAATATGATCCTGCGGAAACAGCTGCAGCAGGGACATAATGGTGAAGGCCCTCACAGCCCACCACAATTGCCAAGGCCATCACAGGCACAGAGGGATTCAGACCACGAACACCCTGTGCCAGCCCCAGTAGGCAGATGGAGGCGTGCCCAATATGCCCACGCCTTGGCAAAGAAGGAACGTATAGCACATACACTGACAGTCTAGCCCCCTACGGACTGACACACTTCTCCACCTGCACACACAGTAAAATGGATGGCACACACACACGACCACCTGTAAATTGTAATGTATAGGTGGCCTACTGTGTGAATCCTACATAGGCAGCCCTCAACTATTGCACACACAACAGCTATTGGAACAAGGAAAGTCAACACCTGAACAGTAAACAAAGCTAACAGCATATGTTGATACTGTATGTATAGGTTCCTAGGTACATCAGTAGGTACATGCCCGATTGTCAGAGGTCATTCATCAGCCTAGGCAAAATGTGTCTGCTGTCGCCACCCGATCGATTAACTAACTGTCCTTCTGTGGAGCAGTGCCAATTTGCGGGATCCATGTGTGTAACCACTGTTCCCCACCCACTCTGCATGGATTCCCTGGTGTGTTAATGAGGGGCTTCATATAATGCAATCAGGGATGTAGTGCCAAAGCATGGGGAGTACCCATGACAGGTATCTGTCACCCCAGCATTCTCCAGTTATGGTTGTGTCAAGGTGTAGTACATTACAGTGTGTGGCTCACTGTGACATAGATTCCCAATGCTGGAGCACATCCATTAAACATCACTTGGACATACCATTAATAGGTATCATCCATATGTAAACTAACTGAGTTACACATTTGATTGCAGTATGGAGGAACAGCCATAGTACAGTCCACATACAAAACACCATAACACTTATACAAATCCCAGATGACCAAATGGTAAAGATACTGACTGTGTCATGGATGTTCCCGGTTCCACGTCCTGCAAGGTCCGTTACGTAATCCCGATGGCATGAATAATGGATGTTGGATGCAGGTCATTAGAGCACATTTAAGCACATGTTAGCGGGTTTATGCGGCGGCAAGTGACAGTAAGCGTCGTTTAAACATGATTACATGGATATGCGCAAAACAGGTCTAAGCTTTGCTGAATATCGCGCAGATCATGGTCAAAGATGTCAAGAACAGGTGAAACCAGCATTATTCCCCCTTGTACTAATAGTGCCTGCTCTGAGAGGTAAAACGACCACTGCCAGGAGTAGAACACGCAACCATGTACACAATCACCTACCACTAAGCTACCCGAGATGTACCAACGGCAGGTGTGTATTGTGACAGGTTAAAACACAAAAGGGCGGAGTTCAGGAAACAGTATACACTGTCATGTACCCAACGAAAGGTGTGTTCACTCTCTCTCTCTCTAGATATATATATATATATATATATATATATATATATATAGATATAAATAATAGAGATAGAAAGGGTAATAGAGAGATATATACAAATATATGTATATCTGCAAATATATAGACAGGGTAATGACATGTACACAACCATGGAGGTACAAATAAATATGATACTGCCAACTACCAGATGCTTTACATACAGACACGCGTAATCACGAGGCTTAAAGACCAAAAGACCACAGTACCGGAACACTAGAACCGCGAGTAATATTATCACGGTATTAAGGGACATTTAGTTATTGCTGCTGGTGCTGTGGTCCAGGTAGGTACTGTGTTTAAGTGTATTTCTGATTGCTGTAGTGTGTGTAAGTGTGTGTTGAGAGTACGGTGTGTGTTTCCGTGGGACTGTAATGTGTGTGTGTGTGTTTTTGCATAGTGTGTCTGTTCGTGCTAACTCGGACGTAGATTATTACAGTAGGTGTGGTCATAGCCGGCCTTAGGTATACGGTTACCACCTGTCCCACTTTGAAAGGGACAGTTCCTCTTTGGGCAGTTGTGTCCTGACAAAAAATATTAAAAAGGGCAAATGTCCTGAGATTGTAGGACATAATTATGTCCCATATATTATGTAATAGTTGCATTAAATAGTTATTCCTGTATCTAAAATACATAAATGTTACAAGAAACATAATAAGCAACTAAAGTTCTACAAGAATAAGGTTTTATTTAGGACAAAAGTAAGTTCTATCCTTTGTACTGACCGTGGGTATATGTCAGCCTCTAAACCCCGATGTGTGTCCTGCAAATGTCCCACTATGGCCATTTGAAAAGGTGGCAACCCAAGCCAAAGAGGTTCAGTCACCAACACAACTGCAATGAGCGCAAATATCTGTGACAGAAATACACGAGACAGCTTTCATGTGGCAACATTTCATTACATATCGATGTATTTCCGGAGGGATTGAAGGATCAACATCACCTGCATGCTATATAGGAACCAATTAACAATGGCTTAATGAATAAGCCTGCAATAACCATAGTATTAGTCTACTAAATGATAGGTCTTCAATTAGGGAAGGAGCCCCCACACACATATGGAATATGTATAAATGCAGTCCCCACAAACCTTTATCTGCTATGTACACCCATCTACATCTCCCCCACACTCGAAACAATTGCAATACAGACTGTAATAACATCACAAACATCCACTCACTCAATGACATCTGCAGAAGCGTTAACATACCTTGTGAGAGACACACTTGTAATGATGCCATGTGAAATCGTTGCTGTTGTACAATGGAACAGATGCCGATGTTGCAGGTTTTGTTTGCAATAGTCTCATATCAGATGGTTGAGATAACAGCTATACTCACATGTAGAACTACATACTCTAGCCGTCACACACAATCGACGGGGGGACATGAATTCAAAATATCTGTGTCTCTCCATATAGCAGTTGCAATTCATCACAATAAAACACATCCAGGCTGTCTTCCTCGAAAGTAGGGCAAAAGGACAATGCCCAAGTGGAGTATTCAATTATACCCCACTGTTGCCACGTAATTGGCTAATGGAGTAGCTGCACAGCTGATGTGCATATAATAATTTACTCCGGAACACCAACTGGTGGCAGGATACCACATGTTACAGGTATCTATGTATAAAAGGATGGCTTGCCATACATTCAAACCGTATGCTCATACCATAGAGCCATTTAAACAGGAAAGGAGTAAGACAGATATTTTCGTAAACTCGGACCTCTAAGAAGGTATGTAGAACACTCAGTATGTTAGTGTATGTAGTGCCTGTTCTGTATTAATGAAAGTGTATGCAATGCATACAGTGGGAAAAGGTATTATGTAGTGATGTCTTGTTGAGCATAGTAACGTTTGTAGAAATTGTGTGTACTGCTGTGGGCCACAAGGTAAACACCTCATACACCACAAGGGATGCTACATAAGGGCTTTAAACATAACAATTCCACTCCAGCCACTATCAGTGGTAGGGTTTGTCCAACAAGTACGTGCCATAACAGGGGATAGTATATGTTGATATACTGTAAAAGTAGGCATATGTATGGGCGTATAACGAGAATGACATGCCTAAGGTGGTCCTGCTGTGCAATTATGCTTTGCATTATGGGATATTGTTTCAAAAATGTGAAATGTACAGTATTGTAGGTAGATATGTTAAATATTTTACATAGCATTACTGTTATATTATGCAAACATAAGGTATGTCTATTGGCATGTACAATACACAATAACAGGATACATATGGCTTGTAGTCACCAGACAGTGTAACAGCATGATAGCTAATTGAAATGGAAGAGCTACTCAATTATCCATGCACAAAGGACATGGAATAGCTTCATAGGTTCATAGTTAGGTACTATGCTGTCTGGCCAAGTCCATTTGTAAGCCCAACTACAGTGTTTCACTGGCGGCACCTCCCTAGGTTAGTGTCCTGTGCCTGTGAACAGCAGAGCCATTTGTTTCCTGCACCTGTGTACAGTACAGCCACTGCAGTGATCCCTGGCGTACATGTCTGTCTCCCATCCACCCATCGAGGTATTTCATGAATTGTGCTAGTGAGGGTCCCTGCCTGATGTACATAGGAATCATGTTCCAAAGCATGGTGAGTGTCCGGTTCAGGAATGTATCCCTCCAGCACGTCCTACTCATCGTTGCGTTTGGGTACATATCCCAGAGCATGTTGCTCTCAGTGGCTTTTGCTTATGTTGCTTATGTGGAGTATATCCATCAATATTGTTGTGTACATGGGCCTTGTATGTTCAGCAGAGGTCACCTCTGAGTATGTAAATGAGTACAGTTGGGGTTTCTGTAGTTATGCTGCATACGTCATCCTTCGGAGGTCAGTAATCCTGTTGGTGTGTTAATGTTGTGGTATTTAAAGCTGTTGCTCTTCTGTAAGGTACACCCCAAATGGGGTGTTGTACCCTTGAATGTGTTTCATAAGTCAGGAGTATAGAGGTACAATGGCTGCCTTTGTTCCATCTACAAACCCATTACAGATTAGGTTGGCCACGTAGAAGGATATCCACGCCACCTTGGCAATATGGTTATCAAAGGAGTGGGTGCTATCTACGTGTGTACTAAGATCCCTTATAATGTCTTATGTATGTAGGGGACTACCACCTATGTGATAGTCAGTGGGTGATTGATGTAATCCAAAGGGGATGTCTATGCACCTTGTGGCATGCAGCTTGAGGCCATGTTATCGACACCAGGTATCCGTCACAGTGACACCCTTATGGAGGGTGTCTGTATCAGCTGGTGAATCAATCATGGCTCCTAGTTTGCAGTTGTCTGGAAACCTTCTGTGCTAGCCTGTACCTCAGGGAAGCATATACTGAAAATGAGGGGCCCTATGACTGAGGACTGGGGTACACCAATTGTAACTGATGTACAGTAGAAATTACGGTATGCTACCCTCATTGTGTGTGTCCTGTCCGTGAGCCACTTTGCATAACATCTCGAGACGTAGGGGTCGATGTGCAGGTGGATGTGTATGTTGACAATACCAGAATGGGGAATGGTGTTGAAAGCCAATGAGAGGACAAGGTAGGCTGTGTGGACCTCCTTACCATCATCTACTACCTTGGTAACTGTCTCAAAGGACTCCACCAGGTGTAGGAGCCATGGTCTGGCCCTAAAAAATCCAACCTGGGTGGTATCAAAGGTTTGGAGGCCACCAATGTTTCTGTGAATGACTTCCATGATGATGTGCTCCATAGCCTTGCAGAACAGTCTAGTCAGGCGTATAGGGCAATAGTTCCTCTGGTCCACTGTGGTGCCACCTTTGTGGAGTGTGATAACTGTTGCTGTGCACCATTCAGGGGCCACAATGCCTGATACAAGGCTATTAGTGAATTTGGTGCCCAAGTGGGGAGCCATGTCATTCTGAGGTTTGTGTAAATCGCAGCCTGGGATGTTGGACGGTCACATGGAGTCTGTGTTCCAGGCTTTAGAGAGTGCAGGTTTGAACTGCGTAGTTGTGACCGCAGGGACTCTGCATTGTTCCTGTATAGATTTGGGCCCTTTAGGGTGTGAGAGGGGTGTAAAGTTAGCATTGAACCTATCTGCCAGGATGTTGCTAATATCAGTCAGTTCTGTAATGTTCCTGCCTAACTGGTGTATGTCAGAGCAGATGTGGGTATTGCCATCGAGAGTAGTGACATACCTCCATAACGCTTTGTGGTAGTCCTTGGAATGTGTTGCAGTAATGTTTACATAGCTAGCTTTGGAGGATGTGATAAGGGATCTCAGATTCCTACTGAGGCTGACCAGGGAGCTACCCCACCCATGGGATTGTACTCTACTTTGCAACAGTCTCCTCCTTCTGTTGTACATTATGTCCATGGCAGTGGACCCCCAGAGTGGCGTCCGTTATCTGGTGGGTACCGTCATGGCTCTGTTTGGGATAGCATGATCCATGCAGTCATGTAAGTGCAGTTGTGTATGTTTCAGCATTTGTAACTATATTGTCCATCTGCACTGGTGTCATGACGTTTACTACTTCTGTCATAAGAAGCCTGAAGTTGGCTTTGTAGAAATATTGTACTGTGTTTTCCGTGAATGGTGTGGTGCCGGGATGTGGATAACAAGGGTGAGTAGCATACGTTCGGAACTGACCAACGAGGGGATAACCCCAGGTGTGGAACACCAGTCACACATGTTAATAATGTCCAGGTCTAGGATATTGTTGGCCTTGGTGGTGGTGTGTATAGGTTGATCCAGCCGATTGGAGGTTATGAATCCCAGAAAGTGTTAGCCTAATGTGTTGGTACATGAGTAGGTATCCCAGTTAAGTGTGGGGTAGTGTCAGTCTCCCATCAGTAGTTCCTGTTTGAACCCAACTTTCCAGTACACCAAGACATGAGGGCCGTTAACCGTGGGGTATGGTGTGGAATCCGTAGCAAGCTACAATTTGTATAGCAGTTCTGGCCACAGTTAGTTGCACTTGGATCACCTCTGATGCATTGTGCTAAGCAACCAGCCTGGAGGTGTGTACATCCTTGTGAAATATGGACACACCTCTGCCGTGGGTGTTCCGGTCCTGGTTACATGACTGAAAGGTGTGGTCTGCATAATAGCCTGTCAGTGCAAGGGTGCTCTCCGGAGCCTAGAAGCAGGTCCCAGTCACTGCAGAGATATCGAAGTGGTCCATTATAAGGAGTGCCTCAGCTGAATGCGTTTGAGATGAAGATGTCAAGCATTGAGTAACATTACCCTCAGGTTTTGCTTGCCTGTTCCTGTTCTGGTGGTGAATATGTTATTTGAAATGTGTCTAAAACAGGCAGTATAGGAGCAGCAAAAGCCTTAGATGTTATCTGTAATCCCAGGGCTGACAGGTGCAGGTCATCTGTGCCAAAGCATCCTGTTTTGTCGACCATGTCATTCAAAGCAGACAGATACTGGATACCATTGGAATGACACCAGAAGCATAGGCAACTGTTGAAGTGAATAATTCAGTCATTGTACTGTGGTATCAGTCTGGACGAATGCAGAATGCTTCTCAGGGCTTGGGCAATACCTGCCTGGACTACAAGATCAGAGAGCTGTTGCATGCCCCTGTACATGTAGTCCAGGAAGTTACATCTCAGGGCATTCACACTAACATGGAGAATGACAGTCATATTGTACCTGTTGAGGAGTGACCTGAGTGCATAGGTTATGTTGCGGATCCTGTTACCCGACAGCCAGATGAAAGTGACTATCGCCTTGTGTAGCCTGCTGAGTGGGACATCAGTGTGACCGCCTACAGAATCACCTATGACTAGTGTGTTGGGTATGTTATAACACCCTATTGGCTGTAGTTGATGGGCACACATGAGTCTGTGGGCTATAAGTAATTGGTGTTGTGTTTGGTGATGGGGGCTGCCTCTATTGCCTACACAGAGTAGTATGGAGAGGCTCCGCAAATGTTGTAGTCTTACTATGTGTGGCCTGTGGTGGTGGAGATCTAGTGAGACTATGTGATGAGTGTGGTGCAAACGTTTAACATCCCCACATGATTGTCAGGTTCAGTCTGGGTTGGAAAGAGCATTACCTACAACATGGCTACATATGTGCATCTCCCACAGGCTGTAGTGTCGTATGTTAGGAGGTGAGCATTGACTGAGTACATGAGATAATTGCTATATTGCCTCATGTTGCCCATATTCATCATATAGACAGGCAATAACACTGGTAATTGACATTTGGACATGCCTGTCTAGTCAATCATTACTCACAAGATATGTGAGGTAAGTGTGTACAACAGCTGTTGTACTGTAAGCGAGCTGGAAATGTAAGGACAAACAGTGTTTACCTGTAGGAAATGAGTAGGATTGAGTGCTATAGTAATTAGTAGCTCATGAAGTGCTCACATGTTCTGAACAAGTGCTGAGCATGAATAAGCAATACAGATAGGGTGTTGGATAACATAAACTCACTGCCCCCCCAACAGGTACACAATCACATATCCATGAACACTACAGAGCACCTGTAACCATAACTATGATGGTACAAGGTGCACTCAGGCTGCATGTGACCTGTCCACATCCCTGGTCATATAATACACATATAGCAAAACAGTTTGCTCTACACATACACTTCCATGTAAAACATAGGTTCATGTCAGTCTGTGAAAACACTGAATGAAGCACACCAACAGTTATCACAACCCACAAAGTGGAGACGCCACTCATAATGGGAGGCACTGCACTATTACCCTGCTGAGTATGGTCTGAAAGTCCATGAACCTTAATCAACGTAGATGTTAGCAGTACAGATGTAGATGACAGTACGGATGATTTCACACTGCATAGCATACCTGTGACAGGTCATAGGACATCATCACCCATACTGTGTTCCACCTACACTCAGTATACTAGATGTACCTTCGTATGTCACAGGAGTGTTCTACCAGTGGCCTGTTGACAGAAGCAACACTACAAAAGGTGTCTGAGTGACATGTGCATATCACACCAGTGGCAGCTACAGTAAAACAGGGTTGATGTTTTGTACTCCCCCCTCATTGTAGCCCATACCACACAGACAAATGGGAGGCATCTGCATATGTAAGTATGTGAATGGCCATGACCTAGGAGCAATAGCTGACTCAGTGTTGTGGACAACATGCAGAATGGGCTTTGTGGGTGAGGTGTGTGACATATGTGCACAATCAGACAGCTGCTTATTGCATTGTCACCGCTAGGTTAATAACCCTGTACCCATTAAATGCCACCTAGGCAGCGGTCAACATTATGGACACTGTGTGTATGGGATGGTGCTGTGCAGTTTACCTCCCTGAGCTAGTGACATCACCAGGCCTATTAGGTAGTCATAAGAGGCAACCCAAGTCATGACAGGGTGCCATTAATGAGCATGGAGATCATTGGACAGCCATACTCAGCACTCAAGTGACCAATATCAGATCACATATCATCTTTAAGGGGTATTGGCCATGCTTGCATGCGTGACACCAGCCTTCACAATCCTCATCTCCACTATGCAGCATGCTGCCTACCCTGCATAAAGACATGTGCAACACCGTGATGTCGGACATGCTACACGTAGATATCCTGATCTGAAAGACATATGTCATGGACAGCCACCTTCCTAGTACAAGGATCGCCACATGCTGGACAGATCCCTGTGTCATACATGTTACATACTCCTGTCATACCATGCAACCCTGTCCAGCAAAGCTGCACATGTCATCTCTGTCATACATGGTGCGATGACCGCATGGTAGATGTATCATTAATTGTCTGGATCAGTAATGTGGCACTAATTCACCTGTCGGCGGGAACATGGCTGTCGGATACAGCTAGAAAACCTTACATCCTATGCCCATACATGGCCCAGGGCATACACACTACTACACGACCTTGGCCGTACATGCTATAGTTGATAACCATCCCTGCGAATACCATCCGGCTAGCCATTGTCCCATGTGTATCACATGTGCAACACAGGCGATACTTGGCAGGATGTTGAACTGATGTACAGTGCCGTGTAGATGTATATGGCAAAACACATGCATGTAAAGGTTTCCATGTGCATGTCTGCATTGTCACTGCTCATGTCCGTTAAGGCAGTGTATGTGTTGATATGTGACATATACACAGCATCAAGGTCAACAACATTAATGTGGACACATCCAGGCATGTGCTGATAGGTAAGAACACCAGTACAGGCAAACAGACATGCCCACATCAAGACAGCATTCGCATGGAGTATGAGCAATGTAATGAGGTGACACACATATATGGTGATAATATTCAATCCCCATTGGTTCATAGATTAGTACTAAGCTAACTGCCCTTGTGAGCCATTTTAAGCCTAGCCAATTATCCCTTGTGAGACTCGAACCCTGCACCTTGTGTTTGTGTTTGCAAGGGAAACACCTTAACCATTAGGCCACCCTCCCAATCGGGTGTTACATGTGTGTGACACAAACATGTCAGTTGTGTTAGTGTCATGACGATTTGCAAAGACAACTGTTCATATGTACTAAATGTAATAAACATGTATGTGCAGCTGTATCTCTGTGCATCTCTGAGATGCTGTGACCTATCTCCATCATTATGTCTTCCAGATAATGCCTCAATCACGACAGCCAGCATATAGCCGCTTGGAGGATGATGCTCTCATACCTTACCTCCAGGATAACTATGAGGTATTGTTCAGCCATGTGCCACAGCATGCCCAGCAGTGTGATGACCTGTGGCAGGAACTTCGCAGGAGGGTTAATGATGTGGGTGGCCATAACCGCACCTACCAACAGGTGTGCAGACACTGCACGGACCTGATCCAACATGCGAAACAGAGTGCCAATGCAATTGCCATTGAACAAGGTAGAACAGGTGGTGGTCCACCGGCCCAGCCCCCACTCACACCTACCGAGGAGCTACTGCCCAGCCTGGGGACCCCATCAGAACAGCATCCACAAACTCTAGCTGCCATCGTGGAGGTGGGTGTCTCCCAACCACTGTGCCTGGAGTTGCCTGGTAAGTCACTACTGCACATATAACTATTATATCCCATTTAGTTGCATGTGTCACTGTACAATATGTAATGCAACATCACATGCAAGGTATGTTTACACACATGCCACATACTATAGTATGCTACCCTGTGTATGCACACATGTGCATACTCCATAGTATATGCTATTGTACTGGCGAATGTGTTAACATGCACAGTGCACCCTGTAGCTGTCATACAGTCATGGCTAATGAACAAACTGCTGTTTCACCCCTATACAGGTACCTTTGGCGTGCTGCAGAGAAAGCAGGTCATTGCAGGTGAGACAGTTATCAGTATCAGGCATGTTAATGCACAGATCTATTCACCATGTGGTCAGTTAACACTTGTACACATAATGTATGTTCCAGTCACGATATACAGGTCGCATCTTTCATCAATCACACTGGCTACCCATGTGCAATATATACAAACTAAATGAAACACTGACATGAAACCACAGTAACTGCCATTGCTAGATGTGTGGACAGCTTTGCATACAACGGTGGAGGTGTTGTTCAATGTAGGAATATGTACTATACATCAGAACAACACATGGGGTACGCAAACAGTATTACACAGTGAGCTGGGATATGGGCAGCCCACAGGATTCACCATTGTGGAATATGCCCCTGCAATGAGTGCAGCCATTGTGATGTGCCATCTGACATGTCCCAGACATGTAGTGGTCCGGCTGCAACATTGTCTCACTATCTCATAAAACATACCCCGCATACCAAACATACAACCCTTTGTCTGCATAACCCTGTGGACAGTGGAGTATCTGACATCTATGGGTGTATGTCATATGGGACAACACAGACATGAGATAGATGGCCATCACAAACATTTGGCCAACACATGTTCACACATGGCCATGGAGGATGGCCAGAGACATGTAGCAACACACAGTAGATGTGATGTGTATGTGTGTACACCCTGTTGCACATTGTCTACACATGGTCCAACTATAGCCTTTGTTGAATGGTTATATAGTAGATGTGGAACACTGGACATCCTAACAGCCTGTGCACAGCTTGTGGAGGTGTCATTTAATTCGACCACATAAGATGTGTTGAACATCATGACTGTGTCACAGCATGACAGTAGTCACCTGTACAGCTTCCACATACATACACAGACACCACATCAGGCCACAGATACCGTACATTTCCCTTACTGCTGTTGGACATCACTGTCAGCCATGCACCTCGTGTGTGTGGTACATAAATGTCATGTGGGACATGGTGTATTGACAAGTCTGCCATGTGTGGACACGGTTGCCAGGCAGCTAAGAAATGTTAACAGTTGTGCAGGGGTGTCATCCGCATGTCTTCCGATGACCTGTCACACATGACACAGCATGGTTTAGTGTGTATACACCTCAGCGACGTGGGTCACAATCCACAGTATTTATGTATTGTGTATGCACGCAGTCATGGCTATGCACTGTGTGTGTATTCCACACTGTATATCAATAGAGACACCTCATGATTCCATTCAATGTCACTGTGTCTGTACTTCACACTGTATAGCAATATAGATGCCTCATACTACCCTTCAATGGTCATGCACATCTGCTAAAAGTGCATTCTATCTGTAGGGCATACAGACAACACTGCAATGTGACACCATTACACTGCTGTACATGTGTCAGGACACCATTGTGTCAAACATGTATGCATGTCAATGCACACGTCAGCAGATTACATGTCATACTACATGTTAATGTCAAGGACATATGCCTCACATCAGCCATGTGTACTGTTAACCTGTGCTGGTCCAGAAGGTGTATCACAGGGATGCATGCTTACTACCATGATTGTGTGAAATGCATGGCTTCTGCTATGACACATGTTTGCTGTTGTGTGCAACTCAGGGATGTATGCTAACTACCACTATTAATGTCTGAGCTGCATGCCGTCTGCTGTATCACATGCATGCTGCATGCCTTCTGTCAAATCACATGCATGGTCTGTGTGTGCCTGTGTGTGTGTGTTTGTGTCTCTATTGTAATGTAGAGTCCTTGTTTGCCTTCACAGGTGATGTAGGTGCATTACCCTCCTGCAGTCCATTTGATGTTAGTGTCCCCACAGACTCTAGCAGTGATGAACATATGCTTGAAGTACAGGCAGGGTTGTCAGGGGCTGAATCTGTGCCATTGGTTGCCATCCCACCTATATCCCCCTATTCCCTGCAGACAGTTCTCATGCCAACACATACCCCATCACCAGTGGCCATAGAGGAAGGACAGTTAGTGTGTGTTAGCTTGGAACAGGAATGTGTGCTGGCTACAGAATGTGTGTCTTCACACCATGGTGTCAGTGAAATGACTGCAGATGTGCCACACAGGCATGTGGCCAGTTTTGCTCATAGGAGGACCTCTGGCCGACATGCACCTGCAGGACAGAGCGCAGCAGCTGGTGTCACCAGACGCATGTTTCAGACTGTAATGGCGGCACAGGCACGTGCTGAATGGAAGAACAGAGAAGGGCAGAGGCTTCGGAAGGCTGCTATCTGTTCTTTAAACAAAAACATCCAGGCATTGGCAAATGCTCAACAGCAGATTGCTGACATTTTGGACAGGCGATTGGGTGACATGGTTGGAATCCTTGACCTTGGCATTGCAATCCCTGAGCTGTCTGTGCTGGAACATCTGGTAGGAGTGAGGCATAGGCTACGTGGATGTAGGCCAGCTATGCCACCTGGTGCAGGTCTACGTGAACGAGCTACCTCACATGCCCACTCCCATAGTGCTGGTAGCAGCAGCAGTGCAGCTGGTGCTGCACTGTCCACACCAGGACACAGCAGGCCACGTGGACGTGGCCCTGGACGGTCCCAGTGGGGACAAGGTTCTAGTGGACATGTGTCATCAGACAGTACCCAATCTGTACCTCTGCCTGGTAGTGCCCATACAACCCCTGGCAGGCACAGGTCACGTGGCCATGGCCGGATACAGTGAGCTGTAAATCCTGGTCTATACAATCTGGAGCTGTCAATAATACCCCTGTGTAGGCCGGATACATGGCAGAACTGTGTGCACACATACACGCACACACCAGAAACATCTGTAGGGCACCGCAACACCCACATGCATAACAACCACATATGTCCAATTAGATCACAGGCCATAACCCACACACATAATGTCATCCACTGGTGCAGCCTAGGCCCCTGGCAAACATTATCACCCTGTGCATATGATGATGCCTGTGCTGCATCCCTGTCATTCACACCATTGGTGCAGGGACATGCTCATATGGTCTGATGCACAGGGTGAACAGAATAGTGAGATAAGTGTATATTACAATTGTTGTGTACTGTTGACACGCAGCAGACATACCATGTAGTACAGGTTTAGAATGCATTGTTTTAGGTTCACAGTATGTGTCTTGGTAACAACAGTAACAGCATGTTGGTAATGATGCCCTGCTTCCCTCCTTAAGGTCTAATTGCATGTGCCATTACGTAACAGTGTTTGCAGTTAGAATGCATTGTTTTATGTTCACAGTATGTGTCTTGGTAACAACAGTAATAGCATGTTGGTAATGATGCCCTGCTTCCCTCCTTAAGGTCTAATTGCATGTGCCATTAAGTACCAGTGTTTGCAGTTTCCCATGTGTAAATGTGGAGTACTCACAGGCATGCATGGCAATACCAGCATGCTATACGTAGCCTCAACCTCACTGTTAGAAAGGCTGACATTCCAGAGATGTCTACACATCTACTGATCCAGGAGCATGTGAGCTGTGTACTAGGCTACAGTGGCTAGAGACATGACATCCATACCGGGTGACATCACAGGTACAGTTACATGGTGCGGGGGGGTTACACAGCGGTCTAGCTGATGTCAAGGGTAGAGGCCAGTTGATAGCATGAGGCCTCACTGTGTAGCAGTAATACACTTTCACATTACAGGATGAGAACATACACAGACACACACAGTAACTCGCCCACACTCACGGGGTCAATGACACTATAACACACACTTGATAGTGTTGAGGTGAGGACCCCTGCCTATGTGGTAATCACCATTACAGTACTGTGCACCCACATGATGCGACACAGAGAATTAACATGTACAGGTAGTCAGTAATGCCTAAGACCGACGGCATCAACAGGGTAGTAGATTGCATCACCTTGAGGGGTTAGGGGTCCTATCTGTTCTCTATGGTAGCATACATCCTCAATCCATGCACCAGACAGACATACATACATACATACATACACACACACACTAGAGTCCACAAATGTCATGCACATACAGATAGCTAATGTGTGTGATACACACACACCACCCCTGCCTATGTCTTGTTTTCTACACTGCAGTATGTACAGATCTCTACAACAGTGTACAGGGGTGTGTAACAATTGGGATGTATTCCCCACCATACATGGCATATATAGTCACACAAGCAAATACACATGGCAGTACTGTGAATCAAACACCTGCTATCTTATGATACGCCTGACAGACATGCAGCAGTATTGCCTGCATTACAATGTGTACCGACGCTACCTTCAGCAATTGTGCTGCTATATGCACACAGGAGGATGTAAGTGTTACAAGTGTCAAGTGATTTACAGTCAGTGACACCCTGACCGCTGTGTAGGTTGTATGTCTTCATCTTCCACTTAACAGAAACATAGCTTACTGGTTGCACATGTTATGGTAGGACGGCGTGTAACACACTTGTGAGCTGTCTTCAGCAAACATCCATCTGCAAAGGTGGCCCACCACTTTATGTACACACATCTATCCATACCTGATGTACATCTTACCGTACTGTCAGTATTTCACCACATACAGGTGTCAATGATGGGGCTGCATTGCAACTGCATGTTGTAGTAAGACACAGATAAACTGCAAACATCAGCTACTGCACATGCATGGTAGCTGAATGCACACCACTACATGTACATGTGTGTAGGTCCTACATTCCTGTCATGTAGCCATGTTTGTATGCATTGCAATTGGTGGACATGTGTGATGACATACATGACACATGAACTGTTGTATGATATGATAGATGTCATGGGTAACCAGTACAGAGGGAATGTTAACTCAGTCAACATTGCTACCTTATGTACTGTTAGCATTCAACAGCCATGGACCTACCTTCCATGTGCATACGTGTAATTGCTGTAGCCATGTGTCTGCACGAAGGACAGCAAAAGCTATGCTATGTACATATGTGTTGTGTGTGTGTGTGAGGCATGTACATATCCATGGCAGTTACATGTATGTCATATCCAAACATGAGTGTGTTTTCTGGTGTACAGCAACAGTTATCTGTTACAGCTGTATAAGACCCAGGGCCCCTGTTATGTGTACAGCCGACCTGGTTATGAACAGTGGTATCATTGCATTGCATAACACATGATGGAACCCTGTCAATACATGAGTAGTCTGCACAGTTGCTGTAGGGCTAGGTACAGTCCACTGGTCATGAGTAACATGGTGTTGTACTAATGTATGGATGTGTGTTGCTGGTCCAAGGACATGGTGATGTCTGAGGGCTACATACTAGAATGTGGCATTTACCACTGTGATCTGCACCTGACACATCTGTGATGGCTTTTGAGTGTGTACTGGTCAGTACATGTGAGTGTCCTTCATGTACGTGGGGACACTAACACCTGGAGTGGTCCGTAATGGTCTTATGGCCCACATGTCTGTATCTGAGGTATGCGGTGGTAGTGCTATTCTGCACAACTGAGCCTTATGCCAGGTGTTCCTCACTGCACAGATGTCAGTATTCCCCATTGTTGGATCTAGATTGGCAGCTATGATTACGAACGCTACACATCTAGCACTGTTTAGCATACTCATACAATGCAGTTGTCCTGTAGGTATCAGGGTGTTTACCTGGTCTCAGGTTCTTCGTCTATCTATGGTACTATATGTGCAAAGTAGCCACTCCTGCCAGGACATCACCACAGGTGGTATTAGTGTGCCATGTTTAGATTGGTACAGCTAAGGTGATGGACAGCAGCAGATGTTGTGTAGAATACCGGTGTCAGATATATGTAGTGCAGCGTTCATGCTAACAATGATGACTATCGACACACTTTGCCCTTCCGTGTTTAGAATCTGTGTGCATACAAGACAGCCCTTCACTACTAAGTGTGTGAGCATGCCCAGTACACCGTTGTGTAGATGGAATGCACTGTGTGAGCATGCCCAGTGACACCTTGTGTCTGTTATGTGCCTCTGTCTATGGGCATGACCATTGTAATCCTGTATAGCAATAGTAGTCATCCAGGCAAAAGATGGCCATACCCCACTTCAGGATGGATTCCTACATTGAACACACTGGCAGTCTGGTTCACAGGTATGTACACCGTAACTGCCAGCATCCATGCCAATGTCTGCATTTCTAGAAGGTCATATTGACTGTCTTGAAAGGTGTACTGTCTGTGGCGCATCTCGTATCTATGTAGTGTTGTAATAGTGCTCCGTAGATAGGCAGTTGTCCTGCTCACACCACTGCCGTGTGTTTGTCTCCATCTGCCTTGGGACAGTAATATGCTTTTAGACTGCTCACACTCCATAAAATCCCTATCGGCGTTTGTTCCATTGTTGATGATGACACCCACCTAGAAGTATGCCTCTGGGAGTGCTGTGTTCCAGTAATCTTGGTAGCGCGTTCTGTAACTGCGTAATGCTGTAGTGTGATAAGGTAATTAGGTCTATGTTCTAATCCCAGCCCTGCCATGTGTGTGTGTGTGTATATTTCCAGCTGCCTAGGGACAGAGTAATGCTTTTAGACTGCTCACTCTCCATACAATCCCTATCGGCGTCTTTGCCTTTGCTGATGATGTCACCCACCTAGAAGTATGCCTCTGGGAGTGCTGTGATCCAGTAATCTCGGTAACGCGTTCTGTAACTGCATAATGCTGTAGTGTGATAAAGTAGTTAGGTCTATGTTCTAATCCCAGCCCTGCCGTGTGTGTGTGTGTGTGTTTGTGTGTGTGTGTTTCCAGCTGCCTGGGTATAGAGTAATGCATTTAGACTGCTCACTCTCCATACAATCCCTATCTGCGTCTTTGCCTTTGCTGATGATGTCACCCACCTAGAAGTATGCCTCTGGGAGTGCTGTGATCCAGTAATCTTTGTAGCGTGTTCTGTAACTACATAGTACTGTAGTGTGATAGAATAGACAGGTAGGTGTTCGATTCCAAGGCATGACAGGTGTGTGTTTGGCAGTCATATCCTATGTGTTGGTATCTGTGGGTGGCTAGCTCCAGGATGTCTTGAGTATATTTTGTTGCATTCCTATATAGTGTCCACAAATGTCATAATCGCCCAAGAGACTGGGTTGTCAACACATACACATACATTCGCCAATAGGTCTGGTGAGTAAATGTCAGCAGCCCTACTCTTACCCTTACTACAGTCTGACCCATGTGTTGCAACAAAACACACTTACCTTGATAGTAACACCACTACATAATGCAGGTGGCACATGTGGTTTCCTTTTCATTCTTGTCTAATGCTTTGGTGTCATGTGGTCCGCTAAATTCAGTATCTACGTATGTGTGTGTATATGTATATGTGTGTGCGTATATATATATATATATATATATATATATATATATATATATATATATATATATATATATATATATAGATAGATAGATATGTATGCGGACATTAGCACTATTGAATGTCTGTGCTGGATGATCTGTACGTGATCACCTCAGATGAATGTATATCTGCCATGGCTTAGTGGTAAAGTACATTGTCTGTGGTGTGCAGGGTCCCGGGTTCTAGTCATGTAGAGACCGGTTATTTTGTTTCTGGGAAGAACAAGGGACATCAAATACGGTGAGAGTAAGGCACATTTAACCAGTTATGTGCAGATCTGAGCGACAGTAAGCAGTGGTTATTAATTTGGAGGATCAGTATGGGTCATATAACTATGCATTAGAAGACAATACTATGCAAATGAGGTTGACAATAGTGAATCCTGTTTATCCCCAGGGTGTGATGCAGATCCCAAGAGTGTATGTGCATAGATAGCCAGGTGCAGGACTCGAATATAGGTGAAAGCATGGGAGGGGGGGTCAGGCATACTGTACGTACATTGGAGCCCTGTGCCTCGGGATTGCTCCTGCCTTAGCACGCCTAAGCTAGGGGTGTGTCTATACCTGCCTGGTGAAATTGGGAGGGACAACAGCAGTAGTGGAGTAGTCAAGGTGAACAGGCTACACAAACAGGTGATAATTAGCACAATCAGCAGATTACATGGTCGGCCCGCCCCAGAACACTATGGTAAAGCGAGCAAGCACCATACACACAGGTTTCTTCCACACTCTGCACCACCGGTGTATACATGCGGGGACATTTCTCGACACAATCCAACCAAATGAGAAGGGCTGCAGCAGGCAACATAGACCAACATGTGCAGGACCCTGAGGGTGGTGAGGATGTGAATGCTGCCGAACAACCCTTAGTGAGGTGACATAAGACTTTACAGACCCAGGGTAACCTACCAGGGGCTACATGAGCTGGAGATAGTGGAGTGCTATGGGGTGGACAGAGACCTCCTACAGCAGCTTGTTAAGCTGTGCCGACCACACCTGACACATCGAACAGGCTGAGGAAAACCCATCCCAGTGGATACCAAGGTATGTGTTGACCTAGGTATCCTAGCCACAGTTACCTCCCAAAGCACAACTGGGGATATCATGGGGATCTCACAGGCATCTGCATCCAGAGTATTGCACCAGTTCACAGACACCATGTCACCACATGCCAGTGAGCACGTACATGTCCTCAACACACGTGATTTGTTGACCAGCAATATGCGTCTCTTCCACCAAATGGCAGACTGCCCTGGGGTACTGGGTGCTATAGCCTCCATGCATGTATGCAGTAAAGCACCACCCGGTGAGTAGGGTAGGACCTACATTAACTGCAGGGGCATATCCTCCAACAGCTAGGCCATATGCGATGGCCAGGGCATTAAACTGAATGTGTGTGCTGTCTGCCCTGGAAGCTATGACGACTCCAATATATGGCATTTGACGCAGCTGTACCACACCTTTGCCAATATGGACATCCCCTACAGTCACCTACTGGGGGATGCTGGGTAACCACTGGAGTCGTGGCTGATGACACCCATCAGCAATGCACACACCTGAACAACTACACTATAGTGAGGCACACGCACAGGCAAGACATATAATTGAGCATGTGTTTGGGATGCTCAGGTCACGGCTCTGGTGTCTGGACACATCCGGTGGAGCCTTGCAGTATTCACCAGCTACATGCACCCAAATTGTTATGGTATGTGCTATGCTATACAATCTGATCCTGCGGTAACAGCTGCAGCAAGAACAGCATGGGGCAGGGCCACACAGCCCCTCACCAATGCCAAGGCCTGTACAGGCACAGTGTAACTTGGAGGAGGAATTACCTGAGCTGGACCCAGTAGGCGAAAGGAGGCGTGCACAGTATGACTTGCCCTTGGCAAAGAGGCAACACATGGCATAGGCACTGACACAGTAGGTACCCAGGGAATTTCACCCTCTCTGACTCACAAAGACAGTACAAGGGATGCCAAACATGACACTACCTGTGCTCAGCCATGTATAGGAAGTGCACTGTGTGCATCCGACATAGGCAGCCCTCCAGCACCATCCTCAGGTCTGGAACACCCCCAAGGTAAGTCAATCAACCTACCAATTGGCAGTTGTATTAGAATGTGTATTTACCTGTAGCTATGGTATGGATGTGAGTATACAAGGGAATTTGGTGGCTGACTGTTAGGGCAGCAGACAGTACACATCCATAGTGGCACCATGACATCTGTAGCACATACCGGGGTCACAATAGTAGCCAGTAGTACACAGGGTGTCCTAACCCACTGCAGGTTATGGGCTGAACATCATGTGTGTCCATACAGCCCACACAAGTCTCATACAGCTGGACAGGTGTAGACCAATACAGACAAATGCTATACAATGGCCTCTGGATATGCCCAATGGATGACCCCAACCCCCACAGACACACACACACAGACTACAGCAGGCCAGGCAGTTGGATGTAGGTTGTGAAGGCTAGGACGTCTGAAACCACTATGCTGGTAATTAAAGCTAGGATCTGACATACACTGGCATGCCTCCAACCAGCAATTTAGGTAGGTCCACACACTGAAATGGAGTACCTGGCATACCAGTACAGTAGTAGCAAATGTGTACAACTGTCAGCTGTGTCCCCTTCCAACGTACACATGTGAGAGTCATGTGCGCCACCCCTGGTGCTGTGTAGGACTGTGGATACAGTTGGATGTCCCCTCACTCTGTGCAGAAATGTAGCAACAGTCAATGCCACATGACCGTTAGCTACCCTGCAGACACAGCATGCCACCTGTTGGTGTACAATGCAGGGGTCGGCACCACAGTACTGACTATCTGGACATGCGACACATGTGATCCAGTTGACCATACTGGGCATGCTCAAACACATGAAGGTATGACGGTAATGTCAGTCAACAACATGCGTAACAGTCATACTGGGCATGCTCACACACTGAAACACAGGACAGCCAGGTCTGCAAACACCAGTGGTCCGGACATATCTGCCAGTACATTGCTATACTGTTGGATGACTGTGCTGTATGGTATGTGTGTGGTACTGTCTATTGTCTGTATATATGCCATGGTGTATTGATAATTCAGATCAGCTGTGTGCGCAGGGTGTTGCTAGGACGGTTCTGTGTTTGCGGACAGAACAAGGCCTTTGGATACGGAGTGGGTAAGGCACATTGCAGCAGTTGGGAGCAGTTGTGTGTGGCTTTGCGCTGTGTTAAGCACTGCTGACCTCTGGTTACAGCTCCTTATACTTGTTTAGACTCCACATTTCTTTAACAGTGCAATACTCGCATACTGGTAGACAAACACGCTTACACCCACTCACTCCCTCACTTGCACGTGCACCATTGGTGCTTGCATTTGTCATTCACGCTGGATGGGTGCGATCCCTTGTGATGCCTATTACATCGGACTACATGATTACAGTATCGGGTATGGCTGACCATTATGTGACGGCAGGCGTTCAACTGTACGGAATCGGCGGCCTGTCCAGTGACATAATCATATTCTATGCGTGTTCCTCATACAATCTGCTCCCATCTGGCTGATACATGGGAACCAATACTCTGCAATGCAGACATGTAAATGTGTTTTGGGAAACACATCTTTCTGCCGGGTCATGCTACCACATACCTACTGTAGGTTTTCCACCTTTTAAATTGGCCGAAGTGAGACTTTATGAGTAACACCTTTCCCACTTTGCATGGGACAGTCCCTCATTAGGCATATGTGTCATGTGAGAATAATCTAGCCATAGCAAATGTCCTGATTAGAGGACAATATTATATTCTATGTTTCTCTAATAGTTGCATGTAATGGTTATTGTATAAATGACACTTCGATATGTTATGTGAAGTAGCATAAGCAACTTGACTGCTGCTAGACTAAGCTTTGATTTGTGCTAATATGTATATTTCTGTACTATGCATGGCTGTAGGTATGTTCTGACCTGGTACATCTGACATTTCTATGGAGCAGGTCCCACTTTGGCCATTTGGAAAGGTGGCAGCCCTATAGGACCTATATGTAGAGATGTCAGATTTGGCAAGGCAACATACCCACAGCCAGTAGAAAATTTACTACTTCACCAGTTTGCATTAGTCAAGGTCATTCTTGTAGCATTATAGTTGCTAATACTGTTTCCTATAACATCTAGGTGTTTCAGATACAACAAAATCATTTTATGCAACCACTACAAACAATATATGAACTCTTTTCCAGAAATCACAGGCCATGTGCCTTAACATTCATTTTGCAGGACACAACTGACCAGAGTGGAATGTCCCTCACAAAGGCGAACAGGTGGTAACCCCAAACTATTATGCTATCATCTACCTAAGGTGGTCGGTGGAATATGCACTTTCCGTCACTAGCAGACCTCACTTACAAATGGGGGAGAATGAACACTGCATCAGGGACACTGCAAAACATCCTCAGGGACACATTTAGATGACTGGTTCTATTAACCTGACACACTGACAGTCACAGGGCATATGTGTTCATTGACATTTGTTGAGGTACATGCTGTTTATGACTCATACATGTTGTCATTAGTCATTATGTGTATTCCGCCACCTGTCCACCTAATATCAGTAGTTCCGGAAGGGTTTAGTTAGGACTATGTTAGATTCTGATTCGTAATCACGGACATCCATGATAATCGGGTACAGGGCACTGATATATTCCCTATGTGTTCCCCCAATGGTTTACTGACTATCCAGTAGATATGCTCTTCAGGTTTGGGAGGTATGAGCGTCAGCAGTGCCCACATAGGAATATTAATTACTTCCACTGGGCGGGCCTAATACATCTCTGCCAGCCAACACCTGCACACTTAGGCCCATTATTGCATACCCATGATTCACCTACCTGACACCCCTCTACAGCACTCATAACAAATAATTACTATGAGCAGAGCTGGGGTATGAACACACCCCTACACACTGCCCACTCTCCCCGTCTCGGGACACATGTTGTACGTTTTGTCAACCCATGTGTTATTACACTTGCACAACCTACTGTTCCGTGTACAGCTACATCCTGCTTGCATCGATAATCACAGGTTCGCCTGTATTTTGAATTTTTGTTGTCCCGCAAGGGACCCCGTTATCCATGTTTAAAGTGTAGACCTTGTAGATCTCTCCCACTGGTACTTTCCTGCCAGTGGTTTGGAAAGCAGCGGTGTATTTACCTTTATTGTGTGTCTGTATGTCTGACCAGCCTAGCTGGGCAATGTGGGAGGTAAACGTTTGTTTATCGGACCTCCCAGTAACATATGCCCGGTCTGTACATATGTTACCCGTAATTGCTGTAACGTAACCTAGTTATGTACATGTGTATATCTACAATCACATATATATATATATATATATATATATATATATATATATATATATATATATATATATATATATATATATATATATATATATATATATATATATATATATATATATATACATATATATATATATATATATATATATATATATATATATAGTACTTACATATTACCGCAACCAGAGCGATATGCGCATACATCCACAAATCCAAGTACATGAAACACTTTCAAATGTTATTCTACTTCCTTACAACGACCAAAAAAGTTCACATTACTTTTAGGAACAGGGACAATTTGAGAAACCCTCTCCCTGTCTTCCGTGCATTGCAGGTGCACGCTTGAGTTATAATGGCTGATATCGTCCTGTTGGTTGGGTTCTTAAGTGTGTCTAATATGAGTTCATACGAGTGTCTAATATCACAGTTTGGATGGTGAATTGAATACATTTTCAGATGCTGTTTCTCTCACCAGTGTATATGCACCCACTGCAGGATTTTGATTGTTGGGGGAAGCGGCTGCATGAAAACTCAAACAAAATTGTTTCCCCAAACAGCAAAGTGAAGATGAACAGGCAATTACTGATATCCTTGTCCAGAAGAAATGCCAACTATGAGTAATGATAGGGCAGACCTGATTACTATTCAAAATGTTATTCTTATTCCTTATAACTGGCCAGAAACTTTACATGACTTTAAGGAACAGGAACAATTTGTAATGTAAAGCTATTGGGCAGTTCTAAGGGATTAGAATAACAGTTGTCTATGTTTTTCTTCTCAGCATTCCTTCCTCCCAGTTAAACTACTCTTTTCCTCAGTAAGACAGCAGTCCTGCCAATTGAAGCGTGCATGTGTAATGCACGCAAAACAGGAAGAAGACTTGCACGATTGTTTCATTTCCTGAATGTAAGCCAAACTGATTTTTTATCAGTAAGGACGTAAAATAGCACCTTACGGTGTTTCCCACAATGATTTTCATTGCGGCATGTGAATTTAGCAAACATGAAAATCTGGAGTTGAGATATATATATATATATATATATATATATATATATATATATATATATATGTGTGTGTGTGTGTGTGTGTGTGTGTGTGTGTGTGTATATATAAGTTACATCTGTACATAACAACATACATTTGCTATGCTGGGAGCTGCTTACACCCGCGCAGGCACACTTGCATATGCTTATTGTGAGTTACATATGTTTACTGCCACTTCTTTGTGCTTACGTGTGCCTTATTCATTATGACAGTACCACTTTGATTGAAGGAATCCGGTTAATGGCCCCATGCGAAACACACTTCACCTTTACATGTTTAAATGTTGGCTTTACAGCACAGAGGCATTCATTACACAAGAAAATGATATGTGCTATAGTCATACTTGAACCGGGAATGCCTTTACGTTAGGCCACTACACTATTGGTGTTCTGCTTCATTTATATGTATACCCATGGTTCATAGCTACCCTAACATACTCCTCACCGCTTCACTTACACAGCAGGCATCCATTCTCCTGCTGGGAAAACCGCAGTACTACACATGCGACATTCCCTATTCCCTACTGCTCTGGACCCATGCTGCATGTTTCCTCACTCCAAGGATATTCAGAACTGCAAAGCATATAATCCTGGCACATATGTGTGTTTGATTGTCAGGGTGTTTATGTGGTAATCCGGGTTTAGGCTTGTCCGACTTGTGACCGGAACTGCCCTGTACCTGTTCAAATGTCAGACGTACCACATGTACATAGTTGGTCTCAATTTTAACATTCTACCTGTGTTTACAGATGCAGGGGTTTGGGCACCTCATATAAATATATATATATATATCTGTACATACACCTACATACCTATTTACATTTCCCATACAGTTGAATGTACACCACGCATCCCGCTGCCTTTACCTCCCTATATCTGAAGGATATTATTCTGGCCATCACTTATGACTTCACTACTGTCAACAAATATGACAGTTGGTTGGTGTACATATGTGTATGGACCTCTCAAACACTCAGGGACTAATTTCAACAGTGACAGAGTCAAGGCAATGACAAATCAGGGACAATCACAGACACTTCTACAATATTAGTACTATTAACATGAAACGTGTTGACAGATTCAGAGCATATGTATTAATACTTATTTTCTGAAGTTAAAAGCGTCTATTACTCTTAATTATTGTCATTATTAATTTAAGTGTCATTCAACACCTTTCCTCCAAAGGTCACTGGTTTTATGAGTGATTAAGTGGCTGGCCAGTTATTGTGCGAATGCTCTGACAATTGGTAGGGTTGCCACATTTTCATATGTCCAGGATGAGATATATTCTGGACACACCAGAATGTTTAGGCCAACACATACCCACGGTCAGTACAGGGTTTAGAACATTCATTATTTTCCTAGATGAGGGCCTATTCCTGTAGCACTTTAGTTGCTTATTCTGTTTCTTGTATGATTTACTTATTTTACATCCAGAAATAACTGTTTTAGGCAACTGTTACATGAAATATGGTACATAGTTATTTCCTACAATCACAGGACATTTGCCGTTGTATTATTCTTGGTCAGGACACACCTACCCAAAGAGGGACTGTCCCTCACAAAATGGGACTGGAGGTACCCTGCTTACGTCAGCGCCTTAATCACCCTATTTCCAAGTGCCACTATGCGACTGTGTACAGTATATTTTCTCGATAATTCATGTGGGGAGACGTGCATCATGGGCAGGTGTTTGATCCCAGGTAGTAGGTTCTGCATGACCGGCAGGAGGCTGAGCAGTCTCGTGAACCACTACTGCACATACAACTTGTGTCCAGATGTCTACAGGACTGGACATCGTGTCATGATACCAAGTCTGATGTTTACTCAGGATACTTATCGCATGAGGGATATCCAAAAATTGAACAAGAAAACAACCTTCGATTTTTTTGGATGTACAAACATGTGATGGGGTTTTACATGCAAGGGATACATAGTTTGCAATCCTGACACTGCCTAGGGTGACACTGCCTACTACATATGAGTAGTGGTCAGTATGTGTAGATATGGCTGCGCCAAGCTAGTAGCCCGAGTATGGCTGGATTTGATGGACGTTCATGAATGGGGGTGGGTTGTGTGCTGTAGAGGGGATGATGGGTATTCAATTATGCATCCAGGTGTGTTGCAGTTGGATGGCTCAGTTCCGTCCAGACCATCCTGTGGGTATGTGCCGGTGATGTTTCTGTACATGTGTATTGCACATTTTAATATTCATATGTTTGTGTGATTGTGTTCTACAGTATGGCCTGTCAGGTTGTATTCCAGATGTGTATGTTTGTTCTTTGTGTTTCTTTCTGATTCACCCGCTGCTCCCTCATACACCTCCAGTTCACCTATTGTGGATCCAACACAGTCTCGCCTTTGTGGATTATTACATTACCCATCCCCCCACACACACATTCCAAACACTCCATCCATCCCTTCCTTGGTTGATGGCCCATGGCACGGTCAAGGGTACACATTGCATACACTACATATGTCAGGTACTTGTACGGTTGTGAGGACTACCCTGGCATTTTTCACCTTCCACATGCTGTACATCACGCACATAGGTACACGCAAATACTTACCTTTCATGACATGGGAGGTACACCCGGGTAATACCCGTTCAACTTTAACACATCCTGACAAGGACGGCTTGGACTGCAGATTTTGGCCGAATGCTCTGACCATTGGTAGGGTTGCCACCTTTTCATATGGCCAGAATATTCCGGACACAGATTAGATTCTACAGGACAACACATACCCACGGTCAGTACAACGGATAATACTTTTGTTTCATGCCTACATGTTAGCTTATTGTTGTAGCAGTTTATATGCTCCTTCTGTTTCGTTTACTTGCTTATTCTATTTCTTGCAACATGTGGTATGTTACATACAGAAATAACTATTGTATGTGACTATTACATGCAATGTGGGACATAATTATGTCATACGGTCGCAGGATATTTTACATTTATAATAGTTTTGGTATGGACACAACTGCCCAGCTGTGTACTATCCCTCACAATGTGGGACAGGTGGTAACCCTGACCACTGGCATAGACTTAGCTATTGGCGGCACGTTGACATGATGCGTTTCACTTCCACTTGGTATAACTATCAACACTGCATTAGAATACGGGCACATGGTTTTAAATGTCATTTGTTCGAGGGATGGAGACTCGGTATTCGCTAACGTGCATTTGTGTCTGCTTATTAATTTTGTGTTCGCAAGAACTGTCTTGCATGCTTTGCATATGTTTCAGCATCCACGGGCACTGACAGGTGTAATTACTATTGCAGGCCGACTGTAATATTCAGCATTTTAGGTTGCACATCAACAGCCGACATTTCCACACCTCCGTGCGGCACTTCGACATGCCCCATGCACTCGCGCTCATTTATTATGCACGTGGCTGTGGCGGCAGCACGCCTTCATTAATATGCATATGGTGCTACTGCGCCATCTACACGCCGCATGATCAGTGCAAGCCTAACACCGGCCTTGCGCCGAGCTTCATGAATCCCGGGGCATATGTAATTTTACCACAGAGAATGTGAAGTTTAAGTGGAGGACAGAATCATTGTTCCACTTAAACAAACAATTAGACATTTTGTTTTTTTTTGTATGTCTTATAAGATGCATCATGAAAAGGATTCTTTTGATTATTCTGTCTGCCACTTGTCAAATTTCAGATCACCCATGAAGCCAGTTAAAATAAATTAAAGATTATTCCAACAAAGTTATATTCAAATAACAAATACCAGTGAAACAGCAAAGATTTAAATATTCTTCAGAACATGATAGCTCTTAGAATGATTTAAAAAAGCCGAAAAGTATCCCCAAAACTGATGTTTCTGACAGAGACTCTGATTTCCTGATTTTCAGACAGAAACCATGATCTGTTGATCATCAGGAACATTTCCTGATATGTGACAACCCTACACACACACAAAGTTTCCTTTCACTTGCTCAAACCTAGAGTGCTCATTTACAGATACTCAGGATTCTTTTTGGCTATTTTTGTCTGCTCACTGCATATAGTAGTGATGTGTTTTTGCTCAATGGCAATGTGTTTTTCTTTGAATTTTGCTATTTCTTAGAAACAGCATGTAATGTTTCATTTATTTTTACATTCTTGTTGTTTCTACTCATTGTGGTGAGCTTGGAATGAGAATAATAAATTATCTTGAACTGAGAATAATAAAAAGGCTGCAGCACTGTGGAAGGCTTGTTCCTACATAGGATCATAAGATCATAGGAAGCTACTAGGCTATTGGCCCTGAGGCCCTTACAAGCCTAGCCAAGAGTTTAGCCCATGTTTAACAAGTCAGTACCAAAAGCCCCTCTCCAGGAGGGACACAGGTGGAATCCCAGGGGTGTATTTTCTGTTTCCCATCCAGTTATCCAGGTTGCACTTAAAAGGGATAATGAGATACTCTGCTTGACATGGAGAGGAAGTCTGTTCCACAGATGGGGGAGTCTCTGGGACATAAATCTGTACCACCAGCAAGTCCAACTGATGTCACAGACCAGGTTGAGGTTGCGCATGTGGGTTACTCGAGTGGAGCTTGACTTGCGGATATGCAGCAGTCCCATCAAGGCAGGGTCTGAGATTGCTTTGTATGCCAGACAGAGGTCATCTCTGAGGAGTCATTATGAGACTGAGTACAGGGACAGGGTTTTTAGTCTACTTGTATAGGATAGATGTTTGAGGCCTTGGATTCTCCTGGTGAGGAACCTCTGTGGTCTCTCCAGCTACTGCATGTGCTTTGTGGGGTACATACCAAAAGGGGCATTGTACTCAATAATGAGTCTTAAGAGAAGAATACAGGGATGTTATGACCTCCTTGTCCCTGTATGAGATACCCTTCCTAATCAGGTGGGCCATATAGAAAGCCTTCCGTACAACAGAAGCAATATGGTGGTCAAAAGTCAGGTTGCTATCAACTTTGGTGCCCAAGTCCCTCACAACTGATTATATGCTTAGGACCTTGTTATCAATGTGATAATTTGTGGGGATGTCACTCTCTCCAAAGGGGATGATAATGCATTTTTTGGCATTTAGTATGAGGCCATTTTTCTGGCACCAGTCATTTGTTTGGGTGAGACCCTCTTGGAGGATATCCACATCACTAGGGGAACTGATGACAGTGTCCAGCTTGCAGTCATCTGCAAACTTAGTCAGCCATAGCCCACTGGTTTTGGCCTGCACCTCAGAAAAGTTTAACCCAAAAAACAGAAGTCTCAAGACCGATCCCTGGGGTACGCCACTTGTTACGGGTCTACTGCTTGAGGTGGCTTCCCCTATTTTGACTAGGTGGGTTCTATCAGTGAGCCAGTCTGTTATCCATCTGGTAACATATGGATTGATGCCTAGTTGAGAGAGTTTATCTATTATACCCAACTGGAGAATAGTATTGTAGGCTTTGGCCAGGTCAAGGTAGTCCATTTGCACTGTCTTCCCCTCGTCCACGGCTTTGGTGACTGTCTCAAAGAAGTTGACCAAGTTTAACAGGTATAACCTCCCCTTGATGAAACCAAACCATGTCAGATTGAGTGTTTGGAGGTTGCCAATGTTCTTGTTAATGATGTCCATGATAATCCATTCCATGGCCTTGCAGATCAGGCTAGTTAGGCTGATGGCTCTATAATTTCCTAGATTGGTGGATGCTCCACCTTTGTGCAAAGGGATAACAGTGGCTGTACTCCACTGAGTTGGAATGAAGCCAGTACTCAGGCTTTGGTTAAATAGGGGGCCTAATGGTGCTACAAAGTCCTGCCTGAGTTCATGTAGGATGCAGCCTGGGATGTTATCGGGTCCCATGGAGGCTGTATTTTTTGCCTTTCAGAGGGCAGGGATGACTTTCTCCCTCGAGATAAGGGGAGGGGAGCAGATGCTGTGGATGTCCTGA
The DNA here is from genome assembly GCF_019279795.1 of Protopterus annectens. Taxonomy (NCBI): domain Eukaryota; kingdom Metazoa; phylum Chordata; order Ceratodontiformes; family Protopteridae; genus Protopterus; species Protopterus annectens. Next base: position 91,202,532 of record NC_056728.1, read on the forward strand.
TTTACTGATGGGGACCGAGGGGTGAAGTTTTCACTGAACCTGTCTGCCAGTAGGTTGGCTATATCTGAGATTGCGGACATATGTGAAGAAGGCCTTATGATTGTCTTTAGTAGATGTGGCCAGTTTGGACTCAAAGTTTGCTTTGGAGGATTTCACTAGTGCTCTTATTTGCGTGTTCAGGCTAAGGAGAGATTGCTTCCAATTAGGCACCTGCTCCTTCTTGGTCCTGGACAGCAATTCTTTGCTTTTATTATAGAGTTTATTTATTGCAACCACAGCATCTAGAAGGGTATCAGAGAGAAGTTTTGCCATTTTGGTTCGAAATGAAGCTGATGGGATCAGTACGTCGAATTCCGCAGTAAATATGGTTAATGCTATTAATTTAGTTAACTCAAGGCATAACAATTCTGTCAGATGTGTAAATGAGCAGGAGTTAAACAATGCGGAGCTAGTTCTTTTACAACATCTTCTTTAACTACTTCGTCAAAACTGACTGGCAAGCCTTCAGATCCTGGTTTATTATTAGACTCACATGCCAGCTCAGCAGTTTTATGTCAGCCTGTTTGCCCAGCTAATTTAGCATCACATGGTGGCCCTAGGATTCCTGTTCAGCAGGAAAACCCTGAAAGTGCATCTTCACATGGTATAGTAACAGTGGGAGCTCCGCATGACAGTACTGCGATTACAGCACTAAACAGCATACTAGCCCAGAACGGCAGCTTAGTACAGTCAGCACAACAAGCTTTTTCAACAAGAGAACAGAACTAAGAATTCCCGCTCGTGCACAAGGTACTAGTGTAACGGCTGTTCCCAGCTTTCCAACAGCAGTGTCCAACTTTTCCCACTTACAGCAACAGACACACATACCAGTGAATGCAGAGAGTGCAGTTTCCACTCCTAATATAGACCGTGCTTGTCAGAATAATGAACTAATGCATTTATTAAGTAAAGATGAACGATCTAATCCATTTCTGATGCAGAAGTAGATTCTATTAATCATAATGCAGAAAATGGGTTGTTAGGGCAAAGTTTTAGAATTATGGAACATAAGCCATTGATTTTTTAAGCTGGAGAAACAACTGCTATTGTACAAAAGTATTGAATTTGATAGTCATTATCTGAGAGCCTGTATACAAAATGAGGTGGTACCTAGGGGTTTAAGGTTTTTTAAGTTCCCAAACAGAACCACATATGATTCCAACCTTTACAAAGTTCTGTGCAAACTGTACAATGATACAGGTTTAAAAGAACTACACATTTTAGTGGCAGATAATGATGGCAAATTAAAAAGTCTCAAAGATGAATTGACATCTTTAAACAACACCGTCATTAAACATCGTCAATTTAGTTTATTTTACTGTTTGTTAGGTTTAGTAAGGTGGTTTAGTCAGCTTAACATTATTTAGTGTACATTTTTAATTTCAGGTCATATTTACAGGTAATGTAATTTGCCATTTGGATGGTTGCTGCTCCTGTCCTGCTTTATTTATTTAATTTAACATTTGTTTACCAGGAGAAAGTCCGACTTGGAATGAGCCAATTTTCAGCGGAGGCCAGGGGAGAAACAGTCTAGATGCATGTCTTTGTAATGTGGGAGTAAACTGGAGCACTCGGAGGAAACTCATATAAATGCGGGGAGGATATGCAAACTCTGCACAAAAGGCACCCCATCCGAGAATCGAACAGGAAAACCCCTTGCTGTGAGGTGACAATGTAAACCGCTGCACAACTGCATAGCTGAATTGGGTTAGGGAGGAACTCTGCTTCACATGGATGGGGAGTTTGTTCCACAGAAGGGGTCATTTCTGGGTTACATACCTGTCCCTTCAGCAGGTCCTATTTATATAACAGGCAAGGTTTAAGTCTTTAGAATGGGTAGTTCTGGTGCTGTTTGTTTTGCAGATATGCAGGAGGTCCATCAGGGTGGGGTATGGCAATGCCTTGTATGCCAGACATAGATCTCGCCTCAACAACCTGTAGGAGACAGAATACAGGAATAGGGCCTTGAAGTGGTCTGCATAGGCCATGTTACTTACACCCAGTATTCTTTAGTGAGGAACCTCTTTGGACATTCCAACTGTTGGATGTGCCTGGGTAGGTACATACGAAAGGGGACATTATACTCATTGATAGATTTAATGAATGCTGAATACAGTGTAACAATGACTTCCTTAGACTTAGATGCCATACCTTTGTTTATAAGTTGCACAGCATAGAATGATTTCCTCACCACTGTAAACACATGATGGTCAAAGGCTAGATTACTATCTATGTCCCTAAGTCTCTGACTGCTGGGTCAACTCTTAGGTGTGTGTTGTCAACATGATAGTTATTGGGGTGGATGACTTCCTGAAGGATAGTGTTATCCATTTTGTGGCATTTAGTTTTAGTCCATGGCTCTGACATCAGCTATTTGTCTGAGTCAGCCCTTCCTGGAGAACATCTGTGCCACTGGGGGATTTTATGACTGCTCCTAATTTGTAATCATCTGCAAATTTAGTCAGCCAAAGGGCATTGACATTAGCTTTGACTTCAGAGAAGTAAATGCCGAAAAGGTGCAGTCTCAGTACCAATCCCTAAGGGACTCCATTTATGACTCGCGTCTCTGTATGTGGACTTCACAATTCTAACTTCCTGGGTCCTGTCTGTGAGCCAGCCGGCTTTCCACCAGGTGACAGAAAGCTTTATACTTTTCCTCCTGAGTTTGTCAACAATGCCAGAGTGGTGTATTGTGTCAAATGCTTTGGCCAGGTTAAGGTAGACAGTGCAAACGATTTTTCCATCGTCCTTTGCTTTGATGACCATCTTAAGGAAATCCTCCAGGTTGAGTAGTTATGACCTGCCCTTGACTAAACCAAATTGATCTGGGTCCAATGTCTGGAGTTTTCCCGTGTCATTATTGCTTATTTCCATGATAATTCTTTCTGTGGCTTTGCATGAGACTAGTGAGACATATGGGACTGTAATTTCCAGGGTCTGTAGATGTTCCACCTTTGTGCAGAGGGATGACTGTTACTGTTTTCTGTTCATGAGGCATGAAGAATGTTTGGAAGGTACAGTTAAATAGGAATTTCAGATGGCCTGATAGGTCATGTTTCATGCTATTTAGAAGGTATCATGGGATATTGTATGAGACCATCAATGCAGTGTTTTTAGCCTTAGAGAGAGCATTGAGGATCTGTTCCCTAGTGACAGTAGGGGGAGTTATATTTGATGGGAAATAGAAAATTCACCCCGTGGATCACTCCAGTGGCTCTACTCGACAGAGGTACTGGGAACTAAGGCCAGGTGGCACAATGCCAGGGTGATCCTATGGGCTAGGCTTGTAAAGGCCTAGTACACACCTATGAGCCTATGGTATTTCCTGAGCAGAAGTTGTGGGGGACAGAGGGCTAAAGTTAGATGCCATACCTTTGTTTATAAGTTGCACAACATAGAATGATTTCCTCACCACTGTAGACACATGATGGTCAAAGGCTAGATTACTATCTATGTCCCTAAGTGGAGCCAGGAGGATTGCTATATCTTCTGGCTCAGTACAGGTGGCTCCATTAACAATGAGTTCTGCACACAACTGCATATTGCCTTTAAAGTTGCAGATATAGCTAAAGTATGCATTGTGGTTGTCCTAGTCCTGGGAGGTCAAATTTAGCTTTGGTAGAATTTATTTGTCCTCTGAGTTGTTTGTTTAGTTTAATGAGAGGGTTTTTATCTTGCTGGGTGCTGCACCTCCTAAATTTTGCCATGATTTTCTTCCTCCTGTTTATACAGCTTATTGATGTTGTGATTCCACCAGGGTGGCTTGTTTTTTGAGTTAGTTCTGTACATTTTCTTGGTGGGTACAGCTGCCTCCATGCAGCTATTAACATGCTTGTATAGGGTTTCTATGAACAGTTACGTGGAGGCAGCAATGTTCTCAGGTATATGGAGGCTTGACATTTTGCCAGGTTATCACTTAATAGTAGGAAGTAAGCCTTAGAGTAGTTTATGAATATTCAATGGTTAGCTGGGTTTCCAGATTTTATTTTTACTTCAAAGACCATTTTGTAGTCTGACATTACCAGAAAAGACATTACACTAGGGGGTGTGCAGCACTCTTCCATATCAGTGAGTATGAGATCCAGTACTATGTTTGCACGCCAGTCGGTATATTGACAACCTGGTCAAGGGAGTTTGTGTTTTCAAACTCCAGAAATCTCTGTGCCTGTACATTTGGTGCCATATATAATTCCTAGTTAATAGTGAAATAATTAAAGTTACCCATGAATATGGCATTGGGTCGGATGGTGAGTGTTTTCTGGGTCATAGAGAGGGACCTATAGCTTGCAAGGAAGTGGTATGGGATTTTGCCTATAGTAATTTGAATGTGCAGAAGCTCAAGTGCATTATCCTGTTCGCCAGCCTTGAGGTGTATTTATTTTTTTGATGTAAATTGAGACACCTACATCTTCAATCACTGTCTGTGTAGTAGCTGGTCTAAATTTGTGGAAGGCATTATAGTCTCGCACTGCCAGTGTGTTGTCCACTACTTTAAACCATGTCTCAGTGATTGCAGAGACATTAGCATTCTTTAGGGTGAGGAGAGCTTGTAGGGAGTGGAATTTTTTGTTTGGACTCCTAGCATTGAGCAGTAACACCTTTAGATTTTCTTGGTTTTGATATGCTATGTTAGAAGTACTTTCAGTTTGGCATTTCTTAAAAAAGGCAGTCTGGGGGAGGACAATGTTTTATCTAATATTCGAAAGCCTAGAGGGGAGACATGCAGACCATTCCAAGGTTGGCCTGCATCTGTCCCCGCCAGAGTTTTGATTATTGGCAAAGACATTGTCCACCCCCATAATGCCTTTTTTGGGCAATGCCAACTTGATAAACCTACCAACATAATGAAACAAGCAAAGGGAAATATGAAGGTGTTACTGATTAATGCTACGAGCCTAAACAAGAAACTCCACTCCCTACAAGCCCTCCTCACCCTGACGGACATTAATGTCTGTGCAGTGACTGCGATATGGCTTAAAATAGAGGACAGCACTCTGGCTGTGCAGGGCTATAATAGCTTCCACATGTTTAGACCACCTACTGTGAAGGAGAGGAAAAAGGTGGAGGTGTCTTCTACATCCAGAAGAGACTCACATCAAGGCTGGTAAAGCAGCATGATGTACAAGAGCTTCCTCGTGTCCAAATAACCACCAGTATATATTAACTAGGTACAGAACTTCCGCTATGACATAAGAAAGCCACAATGCTTATCTATAGAAATGAGAATCACTCAGTATTAAACCCAATACCATTCTCCTAGGTGATCTAAACTATCCAGCTATAGAATGGGAAGCCTACACCACCAAAAGTGCTCAACACAGAGATTCCTGAACTTTGTCAATACAAATGGCCTGGAACAATTAGTCAGAGTACCCACTAGGAGGAATACTAATGTAGGAGTGTCTTGTACCATCCATTTTGTATCTTCATCGCTTCTTAGGTCAGACCATAAAGCAGTCTCCCTCAAAATAAAACTGAAACCAGAGATCACTTCCACCCAAGGTACCTTTAGAAATTTCTTTAAAGTGATACACTGGAAAGCTTCAAATCCCCATCAAACCCAATTAACTCCACTGAATATGCAGAAGTGAACACCCCCACACTATACTAGCATGTAAACAGCTGCATAGATGCAGCTGTACCCTGTAGAAACATGAGTAGGGAAAACCCCAGAAACAAACCCACATGGTGGAACAATAACATCAACAAGGTTTGTAATAAAAGGAAAATAATTTTGACCAACATTAAGAAGGGTAATTCCTAGAATGTTAGAGCCCTTGTCACTGAAATAAACAAACAACTCAGGAGCTTAATAAAATCCAACAAAGCCAAGTTTGAGGCTAAAATACCTACAAAAGCCAAAGACAATTGCAAGGCATTTTTAGTTATATTTGTAATCTCAAAAGCAAAAAGCAGCAATGCTTTGAGCTGATTGTGAACAATGTTGCCTACACTGAAGCTGACGATATGGCAAACCTACTGGCTGATAAATTTAGCTCTAACTTTACCCCCTTTCTCTCCTTCGTCTGTCCCTCAAGATAAACCTGAAACAGGTACACCTCCAGCTATCACACAAGACCAAGTCCTAAAAGTGCTATCAAAAGCTAAAAATACTGCAGCGATGGGTCCTAGAAATATCCCTTGATGCATCTTAAATAATATGAAGCATGATTTTGCCGCACCCCTAACAACACTCTTCAGTCTCAGCCTCCATACAGAATTTGTACCAAGTAAATGGAGAATAGCTACATTCTTTCCTCTGCATAAGGGAGGACCTTCCACAGATCCAGGCCATTGCAGACCCATAAGTCTGACCAGCCTCATATGCAAAGCCATGGAAAGACTTATCATGGAACTAATCAATCAGGATATAGGGAACCTCCAGACACTGGACCTTTCTCAGTTTGGATTCATCATGCTTACTTAACCTGCTGGATTTCTTAAAAAGGTCACCAAAGCAATGGATGCAGGCAAAACAGTACATACCACATACTTCAAACTGGCCAAAACGTTTGATACAGTTCCTTTCTCAGGCATAGTAGAAAAGCTAAATAAACTGGGAATAAACCCCTACATCATCTGCTGGGTTGCCAACTGACTCACAAATAGGAAGCAGGAAATCAAAATTGGGGAAGTTACCTCCACAAAGAGACCAGTCACCCGTGGAGCCCTTCATGGTTCTGTGCTGAAGCCTTTTTTGTTTGGCATCTGTTTTTCAGAAGTAAAAGCCAATACCAAAGGGCTCTGGCAGACGAAGTTTGCAGATGACTGGAAGCTATGAGTAGTGACCGAATCCCCAAATAACTTAGCTTTTTTGGATTCTGGAACTTTTATTGTATATGTAAACTTAGCTATCCTACAGGAAAAATTGTCCCAGGTAAATATCTGGTGCCAAAATCATGGACTGCAACTAAATGCCAAAAAATACATTACTGTTTCCTTTGGGAAAGCATCTATCCCTGGGAACTACTACAGTAACAAAATGTCCAAAAGAGTTGACCCACTTGTTTGAGATTTGGGAACTTATGTGGACAGTAACCTAAAATTTGATCAATACATGTCCATTGTTGTAAGAATGCCCATCTATATTATACAGCTTATGAACAAAGGATTGTGTCTAGATCTGGGGATGTCATTGTCCCCCTTTACTCAGACCTCATTGGGCCAGTCATTGCATACAATGCTCCCTTTGGCATATATTTGTCCAGACATGTGCAACAACTGGAAATATCTCAGAGATATCATACTAAAAGTATATGAGACCTAAATAACTTGTCCTACATGGACCAACTCAAAGACCTGTCACTATACTCTGTATGTTACAGACTGCTAAGAGGTTACCTGTGTCTGGTATACATGGAATTCTGTGACCCAATACTGATTGATTTACTGCACATCAGCAAGTCAAAAGGCATCAGAAATACTTGGTCTAGTGATTTAAACCTCTTCTGCAACATCAAGAGAATGGTTTGGAGAAATAGGTATATCTCACAGAGGATACCGCTGCACTGGAACAGACTTCCCATCCATATAAAAAGTTCATCCCTTTCCAACAACTGCAACTTGGATTTATGGATGGGAAATAGAAAATGTACCCCAGGACTGTACCCTGACTACTAATGGACAGAGGCAGATCCTAAATCCTTTATGCCATGCACGGGTTCCCTCAAATTATCAATAGTATTATCTCATTTTTCCTCATTAAGGGTAATATATTATTATCCACCATGGGATGGGTAAGGCCAATCTCTATCCATGTGAGATAAGTTAATTCCAGCACAAAAAAGAGAAAATGGCTATTTTTAAAATGACCTAAAGGGTAGCAAGCCTAGTGCTTACCTATGAACTTATAATTGCTGCACTATGTTTTTTACTTCATTAATAGACAGCACAGCTCATTATGTAGTCATTAGCATACATATCTTTCAGATATGCCTTATTTTCTAGCTGGCCATGTTGTGTTAGAGTGCTTTCTGAATCACACACACATCCTCTTCATCCCCAATTGTTGCACAAATTGCCTTAAAATATTGTAGTAGGCATTTATCAATCCCAGCCATAGTCTGAAAGTCTGCTTTGTTTGATGTTCCAGTGAATAACATGGGAACAAAGTCTGGCTGGAGAATGATTATTCCACCTTTACCATGGTAATGGAAGAGGAATGCAAACCACTCATACTTAAATGAAACTATTGATATTTATAGCCTGTGTAACATAATTACCAAATTATATATAGTGACGTAATGAGCAAGGTAATTTATATACAGACTATAATTATAACTGGCACTCTCATATCAGCTTTATGAAACTGTGCTAAGAATTCTTGATCATCTTCAGGTATCAGTCCCTGTGGCAGAGACAAATGTAAACTCAGCCTTTGAAGACATTTTTTTCCTGAGACTTTAGGATATACTGAACACCATTTGATCATTCAAAAGCACCAATTTGTTCAGCCTGCTTTTTTTCATTTGAGATAAATTATAAAACATGGGTTACAGAGGTTGAAAAAACATTGCAGATAATCTCAGTTTATGCCACCAAAAAGAATTGTGTCCCTGCACTATTAAGGCTGTCCTTTATATCCCACTTTCTCCTGCTAGACCTCCGTTGTAATTACCAGCATAGAACCACAAGTAGACGAAGTATGCGAAAACTAATTCTTTAATAGAAATAAACAGAACAAACGTAGAAAAACATCAGATTTAGCGCTTTCATCTCCTGGAACGGAGACTTCTTCAGAATCCAGTTAAACTAATACCAACAGTCTTTTATAGTGTTCTTGATTCCCAATAGTAGTTGAGTGAATTAATTAATTGCTTAATACAATGTGAATTTAAAATTTAAAAATATTTATTATTCATATTTATTATTCATATAGAAATAATTTATTTATTAATTAATTATTTATCATTTATTATTTATAATTTATCATTCACAATTCATTGTTCACAATTTTATTATTCATCATTTTATTATTCATAATCTATTATTCATATTTATATACATATTTATATACATATTTATAATCATATTTATATATAATTATTTATTTACTTATCATACATCTATTAATTTAACTACTCAGTATTTTCAAGGAATGTACACTTAGAACATTTTTTTCCCTGTATTAGTCAATGCATTCGATGTGGTTCAATATGAAGATGAAATGCCCTTTTAAATTTTAAATTTTAAATTCACATTTTAAATTTTAAATTCACATTGTATTAAGCAATTAATTAATTCACTCAACTACTATTGGGAATCAAGAACACTATAAAAGACTGTTGGTATTAGTTTAACTGGATTCTGAAGAAGTCTCCGTTCCAGGAGATGAAAGCGCTAAATCTGATGTTTTTCTACGTTTGTTCTGTTTATTTCTATTAAAGAATTAGTTTTCGCATACTTCGTCTACTTGCGGTTCTATGCTGGTAATTACAACGGAGGTCTAGCAGGAGAAAGTGGGATATAAAGGACAGCCTTAATAGTGCCGGGACACAATTCTTTTTGGTGGCATAAACTTTTTGGTTACAAGTTTTGATAATCTCAGTTTTGCAAATTAGCTAGTATGATTCTAACATTATTTGTAGATAGTGGCTCTTTCCTTTGACAGATACTGTTTTACTTCTTCTTCTTCTTCTTTCAGCTTTTCCTGGTTAGGGGTCGCCACAGCGGATCACCTGCCCGCTTATGATTGGCAGTGGAGTTTTATGGTGTCAAGTTGACAGCCCGGCACCCAACCTTCTACAGAAGGCACACACACTCACACCTAGGGCCAATTTAGCATGTCCAATCCACCTACAGCACGTCTTTGGGATGAAACCCACGCAACCACAGGGAGGACATGCAGACTCCGCACAGAAGGCACCCCAGTCGAGGATCGAAAAAGGGAACCTCTTTCTGTGAGGTGGCAATGCTAACTGCTGCACCAGTGACAGATACTGTTTTACTACCCTTATAAAACTTGAAGGAAACTCTACCTTGGAACTAAACCAATTGTGTATTTTCATCATCTCTGTATTTTAAGCTGTTTTAATGCATTCAAACCACTCTTAGGTACTTCTTATGACATTTTAGTATGTTTCTCTGCAAAATTTCCATCATGGGGTCTACTATATTAACATCATCTTATTTTGCTGCTTTGTTCCCAGAATCATTTTCAAGTCCCCTGCATATGAGCCACACTAGGCATAAAGAAGTAATGTTTTGTTCCTTCTCTTTGACATAGAATTGAATTAGAGTGAATCACTGACATCTTACACACCTCGCAGAACGTGACTACTTGCATTTTTTACTGAATTACGCTCTTGTGTGCTATTGTCAGAGCATCTTTTGATATATCCACAGTAGTTTTACAGATTTAATAAGGAAAATGTAAATTTCAGGCATTTAAAACAATGTCAGTTTGTAGTCCTGCAAATACTGACAGACCCTTCACCACAGTCTTTGTCAGATGTCAGAGGTGTCACTGTGATAATGGAGCATTGCTTGATCAAGTATGAATGCCAGCAATTACTTCAAAGAAATTATAAAACAAACACATGCAAACCAATTCTGCTATTACCCAGTGACTGTGATGAAACATTTGCATATCCCAAGTTGTAGAAATAGAAATATACTGTATTTGTTGAAAAGTATTTTACTGTTATAATTATTGTCATGTTATCTGTCACCTTGCAATGTACTATTTGCTTGTAATTATCCATAGAACTACATCAATTGTCTGCTTTTTTTAATTTGTGTTATGAAATTTTTATTTTATTTTCATGAGGCATAGAAGTCTTCTTGCTTTTATATTTTCTCACTTATGTTGTTGTACTGGCGCCCTCTTGATTTTTTTTTTTACATTGTAAGGCTCAACCAAATTCATATAATTTGAACTGCTATATGGCAGACATCTCTGAGGCTTGCTAGACAGATCAAAAGAAACATGGAAGGATGAAAACTCTCCCTTTAAAATGAAACATATGAAGGGAGCACAGGAGACAAAACAGAGAACATATAACAAATATTTATCTCAAGAAAATTAAAACCTGCAGATAAGGTACATGTGTTAGTACCCATGTAATGTTATGTGTAAGTGCAGGTATTTAAACAGCATGGCCCATAGACTGTTACTATAATAAAATGTTTATTTTATGTTTGGAGGGTAATCCTGAATATTAGTGGTTACTGCCAATCATTAGCGGACTGGAGTTCCGCTGTGGTGACCCCTAACTGGGAAAAGCCGAAAGACACAACAACATTGTGCAATACAGAAAGGAAAACCTAGGGCCTTATATTGCTGATTTAAGTGCTGGTAACAGAGAATGTAATTTCTTACCATTGCATTATCTATAAATGTAATAAAATCAAACTAATACTTTCTGCTACATAGTATCTGCAATAGGCATACTTACTGGTATATACATTTCCAATAGTGCTACTTGTGTTTATTGTTGTACATTTTTGCTATCCAGGGAACACATTTAAGATGGTTCACTATTAAAAGGACTACCATGTAAATTATGCTTATAGTTACATATAACAATACTTTCCCGTAGTCTTTTTATTGGCTAATACTGGTACTTTTTTTTTTCAAAAGACTTCCAGCTGTGTCTCACATTTTTATTCTATATTTCCTAGTAACATTTCTTTGTGCCGGTCCCAAGCCCGGATAAATGGGGAGGGTTGCGTCAGGAAGGGCATCCGGTGTAAAACTTGGCCAAATCATTCATGCGGACACCAGTAAATATGTACATACTGGATCGGTCGAGGCCCGGGTTAACAACAACCACCACCAGTACTGTTAGCCAACAGGGTACTGGTGGAAATCGGGCTACTGTTGGCCGAAGGAGGAGAGGAGGGGGAAGGCATGGCCGAAGGCAGGAAGAGAGGAGAAAGGCTAGGACTGTGGTAGTGAGGGTCGGAACTTTGAATGTTGGCAGTATGACTGGTATAGGGAGAGAGCTAGTCAATATGATGGACAGAAGGAAGGTTGGTATATTGTGTGTGCAAGAGACCAGATGGAAGGGGAGTAAGGCTTGGTGTATCGGAGGTGGGTTCAAATTGTTTTATCATGGTGTGGATGGGAGGAGAAATGGGGTAGGAGTTATCCTGAAGGAACAGTATGCTAAGAGTGTTTTGGAGGTGAAAAGAGTGTCGGATAGAGTGATGTTTATGAAGCTGGAAATTGATGGTGTAATGATGAATGTTGTTAGTGCATATACTCCACAAGTTGGGTGTGCTATGGATGAGAAAAAATTTTGGAGTGAGTTGGATGAAGTGGTGATGACTGTACCCAAGGGTGAGAGAGTGGTGATTGGAGCAGATTTCAATGGGCATGCTGATGAAGGGAACAGAGGGGATGAGGAAGTGATGGGTATGTATGGTGTTAAACAAAGGAATGCAGAAGGTCAGATGGTAGTGGATTTTGTGAAAAGGATGGACACGTCTGTGGTGAATACAAGAGGGAGGAGCATAGGGTGACATACAAGAGTGGAGGAAGATGCACACAGGTGGATTATATCTTATGTAAGAGGGCTAGTTTGAAGGAGATTGGAGACTGTAAAGTGGTGACTGGGAAAAGTGTAGTTAGGCAGCATAGGATGGTGGTTTGTAAGATGATGTTGGTGATCAAGAAGAGGAGGAGGAGGAGTGTGAGGGCAGCACCAATGATCAAATGGTGGAAATTGAAAAGGGGTAATTGTGAGGTGGAGTTCAGGGAAGAGTTAAGACAGGCACTGGGTGGCAGTGAAGAGGGAGACGGCTAGAAAGGTGCTTGGTATGACATCTGGACAGAGGAAGGATGACAAAGAGACATGGTGGTGGAATGAGGAAGTACAGGAGAGTATACAGAGAAAGAGGGAGGCAAAGAAGTGGGATTGTCAGAGAGATGAAGAAAGTAGAAAGAAGTATAAGGAGATGAGGTGCATGTCAAAGAGAGAGGTGGCGAAGGCCAAGGATAAGGCATATGAAGAGTTGTATGAAAGGTTGGACACTAAGGAGGGAGAAAAGGACCTGTACCAACTGGCTAGACAGAGGGATTGAGCTAGGAAAGATGTGCAGCAGGTAAAGGTGATAAAGGATAATGAGGGAAACATACTTACAAGCGAGGAGAGTGTGTTGAGCAGATGGAAAGAGTAGTTTGAGGGGTTGATGAATGAAGAGAATGAGAGGGAGAAAAGATTGGATGATATGAGGATAGTGAATCATGAAGTGCAATGGATCAGCAAGGAGGAAGTAAGGATAGCTATGAAGAGGATGAAGAATGGAAAGGCCGTTGATCCAGATGACATACCTGTGAAAGCATGGAGGTGTTTAGGTGAAATGGCAGTGGAGTTTTTAACCAGATTGTTTAATGAAATTTTGGAACGTGAGAGGATGCCTGAGGAATGGAGAAAAAGTGTTTTGGTACTGATTTTTAAGAATAAGGGTGATGTGCATAGCTGTAGTAACTACAGAGGGATTAAACTGATCAGTCAGAGCATGAAGTTATGGGAAAGAGTAGTGGAAGCTAGATTAAGAAGTGACGTGATGATTAGTGATCAGCAGTATGGTTTCATGCCAGGAAAGAGCATTACAGATGCGATGTTTGTTCTGAGAGTGTTGATGGAGAAGTACAGAGAAGGTCAGAAGGAGTTGCACTGTGTTTTTGTAGACTTAGAAAAAGCATATGACAGGGTGCCTAGAGAGGAGTTGTGGTATTGTATGAGGAAGTCGGGAGTGTCAGAGAAGTATGTAAGAGTGGTACAGGATATGTACAAGGGTAGTGTGACAGCAGTGAGGTCTGCGGTGGGAGTGACGGATGCATTTACAGCGGAGGTGGGATTACATCAAGGATCAGCTCTGAGTCCTTTCTTATTTGCAATGGGAATGGACAGGTTGACAGATGAGATCAGACAGGAGTCCCTGTGGACTATGATGTTTGCAGATGACATTGTGATCTGTAGTGAGAGTAGAGAACAGGTGGAGGAGACCCTGGAGAGATGGAGATATGCTCTAGAGAGAAGAGGAATGAAGGTCAGCAGGACTAAGACAGAATATATGTGTGTGAATGAGAGGGAGGATAGAGGAATGGTGAGGATGCAAGGAGTAGAGGTGGCAAAGGTGGATTAGTTTAAATACTTGGGATCAGTAGTTCAGAGTAATGGTGAGTGTGGAAGAGAGGTGAAGAAGTGAGTACAGGCAGGATGGAGTGGGTGGAGAAGAGTGTCAGGAGTGATTTGTGACAGACGAGTACCAGTAAGAGTGAAAGGGAAGGTCTACAAGAGGGCAGTGAGACCAGCTATGTTATATGGGTTGGAGACAGTGGCATTGACAAAAAGGCAGGAGTCAGAGCTTGATGTGGCAGAGTTGAAGATGTTAAGATTTACACTGGATGTGATGAGGATGGACAGGATTAGGAATAAATATATTAGAGGGTCAGCCCGGTTTGGAGACAAAGCCAGAGAGGCAAGATTACGTTGGTTTGGACATGTGCTGAGGAGGGATGCAGAGTATATTGAGAAAAAGATGCTAAGGATGAAGCTGCCAGATAACAGGAAAAGAGGAAGGCCTAAGATAAGTTTTATGGATATGGTGAGAGAGGACATGCAGGTGGTTGGTGTGACAGAGCAAGATGCAGAGGACAGGAAGAAATGGAAACAGATGATCCGCTGTGGTGACCCCTAACGGGAGCAGCTGAAAGAAGATGATTTCCTAGTAACACTTCTCTGGTAATGAAGTCCATTCTTTATAGTACTTTTAATAATTTCTTACCTTGTCTGGCAATATATTTCTTTTCATATAGCTTTTTTTTTATTTCCATTCTCATTATGCTCTCTACTTGTCCTGTTGCAAATAAGTACAAAATGATACTGGCGTCTCTCTAGAGTGGATACTAACGTCTGCCATTATTTTCTACACAATCTACCAAAACTGCATGTGGTTATATTCAAGTCTCTCAAACGTCATTGATTCTGAAAAATGGTGCTGATTTTTGCCTTGTACTTTCATCATTTTCTTCAATAAAAGTTTTTTTTTCTGTGCTGAGGTGTACAGTCAGTCAGTAATGACAGACATAAGAATTTCATACCCTTTATGTTCAGAAATTGCACATTGATGTAAACCCTGTTGTTTTATTTACTTTTATAAGTGAATTACAGTAATAATTGTCACTGCTTTGAGGTCTTTGGCCAACTCCTTATAATTATTTTTGACTTTGTACCTGATTATTGAGCAAAGAACTTGAGATCTATGCTTACCTTGTAAGATTTTTGTTTCCTCCTTGAGGAGGCCAAGACTCTTCTATCTTGTTGCTTCTATAAAACAACCATATATTGTGCCATTTCTTTGTATGGTATCTTAGAGTACTGCTTATGATTCATAAACATTAGTCTAATTACAACATACCTTGTGCCTTAACCAGTAGTCTGACATCTGCTGAATCTTTCTGGTAAGTTGATGATGTGTTTACGAGGTACATAATCACATTCTCTGATAGTTAAATTTGTTTTGCAAAGTCTTATATCTGTTGGCTAAATAGTCTACATTGTGCATATTGGCATAATATTTGGTTAGACTCTGTTACCTATTGTCTATACAGCTACACTGTAACCTCAATAAAGTACCTACAGTAAAGCATAAAAGGTTATCTTACCTTCATTAAAAGGACAAATATATTTTCTTTACATTGTATACTATTCTGCTTTGTGCTACTTTTTCATATTTAACCTACATCTAATTCTAAGTAAACCAACTTAAGAGTATCAGGAATCAACTAAGAAAAAAACAATTGTGTCCAAACACGCCCACCAGTGAACACTATGGATCACACTATAAGTTAAAAAAAAATATCTAAAAGTTTGTCACAAGCTGATTTATTAAATAAAAAAAAAATTTGATTTAGTGCTTTCATCAACACCAACGTTGACTTCCTCAGACTCAAAAGTAAGAAAGGTAACCAGGAGACTACAGGAACAAAAAGGTGTGGAAGATGTGGATACTGTAGATGCATTATTGACAAGGATCAAATAGTTTTGAAAAATGGTTTAAATAGTGTTATCAATTTTAAAAAAGGAAATTGTATGACAAAAGGTATGTCCTAGCTTCTACATAGGCAAATCAGAGAGGGCATTAAGTAAACGGATGTATGAACGCATCTATAATATCAGGAAGAAAAACCTGAATAATGCCCTTTATAGACACCTTAGTGTTGAACCTAGTCATGTAGGATTTTGTTTTGGAATTTTGGAACATGTTTTAATGAACCCAAGGGAAGGGGATTGGGAGAACTGGTTGAGTTGCACGGAGACCCATTGGCAGTTAAAACTCAATGAAACCAATGCCCCGGGTCTTAATGAACATATATCTATAAAGCTGTGCTTGGTGAAAAAAGCAAAGACATTATAGGTTCACTCTAGTGTCACATAATCTACATAATATGTGATATACACAATGTATTTTGAATACATACATTAACTAGATTGTGTAAAATAAAATGAATTTGGTTATAATAAGCATTGCTGTAATTAAGGGGGTGGACATGTTTACACAAACATTCTGATTTTCAAAAACTGTGTTTCTTTAAATAATTTGCGCCTTTTTAGATGGTAAAGGGTATTTAAATTGTAGAATTGCACTTGTCATTTTATACTTGGAAAAAGCCTTGCATTGGGCAGGTGAAAGCGCTTGTACATTGAATTTTATAATAAACCTTTTTAAGCCATCTCAAGTGTGCCTGGACCGTTCATTTTTTTAGTGTATATGAAAAATGTTTACATAAAATGTGAGCACACTTACATAAACATTCAATAAATACACTTTCTAGCTAATAAATCTTCTGAAGAGAACAATTTCAATGCTTCTCTGTATACCTAAACTCAGAGGCAGTAAACACTCTAGTTCACTTATGAAAATGCTACAGTTCAGCAATCCTCTCCTAGTGAAAACAGATATTGTCTAAATTTCAGAGTCTGAAATGCGTTAGATCAGGATGTCACGTATTTGATTGAAAACAGTTCTTTGCATACAGTTATGGCTGTGTGTCCAAAATTACCACAGCTCAAACATTTCACATATCATTGGAAGTGCAGTACTTTCAGAATTTTCATTATCTTGTTATAGAGGTTGCAGGGCTTTGATATATCTATCTCAACCACCTGTTACTTGCTGTACTCATTAATGTTTACCTGTTATGCTCATAGCAACTTTGGTAAGACAGAAGGCATTACACTGCAGCACATGAAACACCTGTAAACTGATTTTTTTAAGTTTCATCTATAACAAAACTTAACATCCAGTACATAGATAACGCATAATGACACCCATTCATTCATTCATTCATAATTCACCTCAGCCTGTTTGGTTAAGCTGTGTCATGCAAAGAAATACTAGTTCTTTTATTGAAAATATACACTTAGTCATGGTCACAATGATGGCACTTCATCAGGTTTAACTTATTGAATGCCCCTCTTGTCAAATGCCATTGGATATCTCAAGTCCTGACCACCAAGCAGCACTGTTTAAGTATTAGCTCACTATCTTGGAGATCATGCAAGTGAGGAGAAAGGGAAATATTTAGAATATTGTGCCAGCAATTATTTTCCTATCTTTCATTTTTCAGCAGTCTTAGAGTTAGCAGAAAGTATAGAGTGCAGTCAGGGGAGCCTGCCCATCTACAAAACGCTTATTGTAGTGATTTAAGTTTTTATCTATCTATCTGTCTATCCATCCATCCATCTATCTATCTATCTATCTATCTATCTATCTATCTATCTATCTATCTATCTATATTTTTTTAAATGGGAAAGTCTGACTGGGATAAAACCCTTTTATATCAGAGTTTTCACACACACACACACACACACACACACACACACACACACACATGTATATAATACAATTACATGCTATCAGAGGGAATACTAAATATAGGAAAGTGTACATACATGAGAGAAAAAGCATTACAATAGCTTACATAAACATAATTTAGAGCATGTACATGGCTTACATAGGTAAATACAGTATTGATCATTCATTAGAGATAGACTCAGGTTTGTATATAGTAGAGAGTGATATAACATTGCAAAATACACTTTGATATTACCTGTGATTTGTAATCATTAAAATAATGAAAACAAGAGGCAGTTTAACTATGGAACTATTAGACATTGGCGAAGAAGATTAATAATATAATATACTTTGATATGTTAATAGTAGAGCAACAATGAATGCATCATATTTAAGATCAGGATGTAAAGTAATTAGGAAAGTGATAACAGATGGAGGCTACTTGAACTGATATAAGAAGCATTAGTTTTGGATAGTTGAGGACAGAAAGACTGATGAAACTGCAATGGAGGGAGGACAGTGAGATAGTGGTCAAGCTAATTAAAGATAAGAAGAGATTGAGCCTTGTCACTTATAGTCGATTATTTATCTAATATATGTAAGCAAAGTTATTCCTTATGGTTTAGTGAGTATCTTTCTGGTCTGATGGAGAAAAAGAGGGAAGTGAAAAAAAACAAGTTGTGACGACCCACCACTGGAACATTAATCAGGGAGCCTCAATCCTCACCACTGGCACTGGCTATAGGGTTGACACCTCAGCTGAGTAGCCAAGCCAAGACCTCAAGCACCCTTTCTGTCCAACCAGTGCTTCATGTCCCTGCCCAAGTAGTTGACACACGCACTCATTGAGGTTTGAGTTACACACACACACACACACACACACACACACACACACACACACACACACACACACACACACACACACACAAAGGCTGGCACAGGTTTGCTAGCTGTGTCCCCTTTTGCCCAGACTATAAGGTAGTAATCACTGCCACCAGCCTTCAATCTATCAGCTGCTTTAAGGCCCTTAACAAAGGGTGCTCAATCTTACTCTAATGCTACTATTAATACAAATGGTAGTTTTACCAAGAGCAAGGCTAATAGGAGTGGCCTACACAGTGTCACCAAATAAATATGTAAGTACTCTTAGATCAGCCACAGTGAAAGGTTTAAATAATAAATAATAAAAGAACAGAAAAATACTCAGTATATAATCAGAGTGATATCAGAGTTCAAAACCACAGGAAATATTTGAAACAACATTGTAGGACAGCCTCAGATAAATAAAGAAAACATCAAAACTATGTTTCACTATATTCCTGACTGAATCTAAGAGAATTACTACAACCTAGTTTACTTAGTTAAGAAGAGCAAGGGAGATGTGGTGAGTGGTTCTTATTGGTGTTGTTGTCAGGTCCAGACAGAATACAGAATGCTGTGTTTCTTTCAGAGAGTTCATAAATTAATATTTCAAATATTACTGCTGGGCTAGTTTGCAGAATGACATAATTTCTTATCATCTGACTTCTAGTCCCCAGGCCCAAAACAACCATTGGTGGCAGCTAGTAGCATCTACCTGTAAAAATACATAGCCAAGGGCTTTTCCTCAGATCTTTGGCAAATGCTGAAGTCATAAAACAATAAAACACTAACAAGACAATACAGAAAGCCTCTCAGCACAGACCATGTGTCCCTGGCCTAGCCTATAAAGTAATTTAAATTCAGCTGCTTTTCTAAAATTTACTAGACTGAGGTTAACCTCCTGTATCCCAGTTTCCACTGTTAAAATACATACATCTAAATAGTTACAATAGACCATGTACATTTCTGTTCTTTTCTAGCAGGGTACACTGTGAATACATTTCAAGAACTTTGCAAAAACCCTTTTCAACACAGTTTGATATACACATGGCATACAGTTCTAATACATTTATAATACAAGCATCTTATATAGATTGTGTTGTTGTTCACAAATGGCATATAATTATTTACAAAATTCCAGATAGCTGTGCTGGCAGTATCTCCCTTTGTCACACTCACCCCAGTCCCCAAAGACTCAAGCTAGATTTTCAAGTGACCCTTGAGAAACATTGCTTGAGAAGGATGAGCCTATCTGGGAATACATTGCCCCATTTCCTGTCTTGATATTCCAGCTGCCTTGGCATTGTTAACCCCAGTACAGTGCTACACTGTCCTATCATACGCCTGCAGCCCTAGGCTCCACCACAGTAACTTGGGATTTTGATGGCTGGCTCCCTGTAGCCACAGATACACTTCAGAGTCCTCCTGCCTTCTACTGTGAATATTTATCACCATGGCCTCTCTATCGTGGTAAGGTTTTATCATGTTAACATGGTACAATTTGTGCCCCCTGCCTCCTTCCTAGCAATTATACCATGTAGTTAACATCACTGACCTTCCTTACCACTTTGAAGGTTTCCTCCCAGGTGCCTGCAGCTTGTTGTGTCTGACAGGAATGAGAACCATAACCTGCTGCCCCACAGCATACTTTCTAGCTCGAGCATTCCTGTCATACCAGAAGTTTTTCCTGCTGCTGGGCTTCTGCCAGCTTCTCCTAGGCCAAGCCCATGAGTTCCCTGAGCCTTGTCGTGAGATTTAGGACATATGCCACAACAGACTCCTAGTGGCATTCACACACACCCTCCCACAAATCAAGAATCAAATGTAGAGGTACCCTCACCCTATGCCCATTCAGAAACTCAAAGGGTGAAAAACCTGTGGATTCCTGGGGCATCTGTTTGTAAGCAAACAACAGATGCAGAAAATATTTGTCCCACTCCCTCTTAAACTGGTCTGCAAATGCCCGTAGCATGGTCTTTAGTGCAGAGTTTAACCTCTCCACCAGACCATTAGTCTGGAGATGGTAGAGGGTGATATTTAGGTGCTTCACCCCACAGTGCTTCCACAGACAAGCCAGCAGTTCTGACATGAAATTGGCACCTCTGTCAGTCAGTATTTCTTTTTGGAAACCTATCCTGCTGAAAATCTCTAACAAAGCACTTGCCAACTTCTCTGCCTCGATGGAGGACTGAGCCACTGCCTCAGGGTATCTGGTAGCATAATCTACTATCACTAGGATATATTTCTTCATTGTGGAACTTGGGGTACTCTGAGGCCTCACAATACCCATAGTTACCCTCTGAAATGTCTTCTCCATCACAGGCAAAGGCATCAAAGGAGCTTTCAACTTGTTTCCTGTTTTGACTTCTTTTTGGCACTGCACACAGGTCCTGCAGTACTATGTTACATCCCTGGAAATCCCAGGCCAATAAAAGCTCTGCATAATACATCTCTCTGTATGCTTTATGCCCATATGACCTGCAAAGGGAATGTCATGGGCTATGGCTAGAAGTGCCAAATGGTAAATCAACTGCTGCATTCTCTCACCCTCTCACCCTCCCTCAGGGATCCACTCAATATAAAGTAACCCTTTGTCCCAGTATGCAGATCCCCCCTTTCCTTCAGAATCAGGTGTCCCACTAGTGACCTACCACAGGTCATGTAATGTAGGGTCTGGGAGCTCTCATTGTAACCATTCCCAGCTCCCCTTCCACAGAAAGTCTGGTATCCTCTGACAGCAGTGCCTCACTGTCAGCCTGGGTACTACTACTCACCTGTACCCTTGCAGTCACTATGTCCAAGGGAACATCAGTACCCACCGGCAGCTGTGGCTCATCTTCAGTTTCACTGCTACAGGGTAGCTCCCTCCCTGAAGTAGTCACTTCACCAGTCCTGGCTTCAAGCATGCAGTCTGTCTGGGTTCCCCCATGTTACCAGACCAACATGATTGTCTATAAGCCTGACTGTGTCTAACTGCATGCACACAAGGTACTGCATTATGAAAACCATTCCCTATCAGGGCAACTGCAGGGATATCCTCAAACACATCTACTTGCTTGCTTCCTTTGCCACCCTCCAAGTCAAGGTGGACCCTAGCCAAAGGTATTTGGAATGGGTCCCTCCTAAAGCTCTGACTGGAGCACACTGCCCAAGCAAGTAGTGCTCCTCATTAACCATTGCAGGCTTCACAATGGTTAGGTCAGAGGCTGTGTCTCTCTTAGCAGTGGCCTCTTTTCCATCTACTAAGATAAGATCTAACCTCCTGTGGTAGTTTGGTACCCCTGTTGTCTCCAGACAATTTACCGCTGGCATTCCATTATTCCCACTTACTCGCTCTCCCACCTTTTGTTCCCCACCTTGCCTTCATGGACATCTATATGCTACATGGCTCCACTGGTTGCATATAAAACATTTAAGCCTTGGTCCTGGACATGTACCTGAACTAGTAGCATTGCCTGCTACTGGCGGACTCTGTTAGGATGGTTTAGGCTGCTCACCATGGGTTCCCTTAGACAAATGAGCAGCACTGGGTATCCCTTTCCTGTGCAGTGATGCCCTGCTTGCTAGGTATAGGTCTCCTTTTTTCCCAAACTCATCTGCAGTATTACATTCCCTATCTGCTATCCAGATTCTCATGTCCTCAGGCAAAGTGCTAAGGCCTTGTTCCCTCACCAAAACGTCTGCCAGCCCTTCAAAAGTGGTGACCTGACACCCACTCACCCATCTATGAAAATAAGTGCTTAGCTCAGCAATATATTCACACATACTTTTGTCTGCCTTGCGTCTATGCTCACAAAACTTTTTTCTGTAAGCTTCAGGTGTTAACTTAAAACACTCTTATAAACAATTTTTAATGGTATTATAATTTAAGCAATCAGTATCAGACAATTTAGAAACAGCAGTTAACAGCTTTACCATGGAGTAAGGGGGTCAGGAACCGTACCCAGAGACTTTGGTCAACATTATACTGCTTACATACCCTTTCAAACATATGAATAAAGCTATCAAAATTATCACCCTCTATAAATTGTGGAAGAAATTTACTGACCTTTGTTACTTCTGAGGTTCAATTATTCCCCTCTCCATTACCTCCATGACCCTGGCGAAGAGTCAGCATTTCCTTTTCATGTTGCCCCTGCCTCTCATTTTCTTCAGCCTCCAAACATCTCAGTCTCTCATTTTCTTTGGCTTCCAGATGTCTCAGTCTCTCTGCTGATTCTAATTCCATTTGTTTCTGTTTCTCCTTTTCTTCAGCATCCAAATGCGGCAGTCTCTCTGCTGATTCCATTTCCAAACATTTGGCCTCCAGTTCAAGTCTCTTTAACTCCAGACAATATTTAAGTCCTCTGAGGCAAAGTTAAACTGTCCATTTTCTGAGAGTTGTACATCCTCAAAGCCAGTCTGATTGTCTTCCTGGTTGCTGGTCTGTGATGCACCTGTGACTATGACTGCAACCATTTCTGCTTTACTCAGGTTGGCAACACCAGTCCTTTATCTTGGCACATCTCAGCCAACTGGCTCCTTGTCAGCTTGCCATACTCCTCTGCTGACATCCTTTCCTGCTTTCCCTGACTAACTAAGCTAACAAAAATAAATAAAACTATTATGATATGGAACTCTGAATGTTCACTGTGTGGCTACTTGAGAGTACAAACACCTTTGTTAGTGGTCACTCTTTACAGGCTACAGGATTTCAATATCATACCACTGAATCCCAATATGTGATGTAGTGATCCCACTGCTGACAGTCAATAAATGTGATGACCCATCACTAAACCAGTAATCAAGGAGCCTCAATCCTCACCACTGACACCAGTCAGGGGTGTAAACTGAGAGGATGACAAGGTAGATTCACAGTATTACCAGATCCAGCTCTCTGCTTCAAGTGCAATTTCCCTTAAGAGCATACAGACACCACAGTCAGTCTGGGACTGTTTTCTCCCTCTTTCTCCAGATCCCCAATAAGACTCTCAACTAGCACAGCTATACAGTTGAGATCTCAGCTGAGTGGCCAAGCCAATACCTCTAGCACCCTCTCTGTCCAACCAGTGCTTCATGTCCCTGATCAAGTAGTTGACACACACACTCACTGAGGTTTGATTTATACACACATACACCTGGGAAAGGCTGGCACAGGTTTACTAGCTATGCCCTCTTTTGCCCAGGCTATAAGGTAGTTATCACTGCCACCTGCCAGCTTCTTATCAGCTACATTAAGGCCATTTCTTAACAAAGGGTGCCCAATCTTACTGTGTAATGTTACTATAAATATAAATGATAGTTTGAACAAGAGTATGGCTATTATAAATATGTAAGTACTGTCAGAACTTAAATATCTCTACACAAATCAACCACAATGAAAGATTTAAATATGTTTAATAATAAATAATAAAAGAACAAGACAATAGTGTATAATCACAGTGACATCAGAGTTCAAAACCACAGGAAATATTTAAAACAACATTGCAGGACAGTCTCAAATAAATAAAGAAAAATATCTAAACTATGCTTCGCCATACTCCTGAGTGAATCTAAGAGAATTACTATACCCTAGTTTACTTACTTAAGAAGAGCAAGGCAGATGTGGTCAGTGGTTCTTGTTGTTGTTGTTGTCAGGTCCAAGACAGAATACAGAATGCTGTGTCTCTCTCAGAGTTTTCTCAAATTAATATCTGAAATATTACTGCTGTGCTAGCTTGCAGAATGACATAATTTCTTGTCATCTGACTTCTAGTACCCAGTCCCAAAACAACCATTGATGGCAGCTGGTAGCATTTAGCATCTGCCTGTAATAATACATAGACAAGGGCTTTTCCTCAGATCTTTGGCAAATGCTGGAAGTCATAAACCAATAAAACACTTCCAAGACAATACAGAAAGCCTCTCAGCACAGACTCTGTTTCTCTACCCTAGCCTATAAATTAATTTAATTTCAGCTACTTTTCTAAAATTGATTAGACTGAGGTTAACCTCCTGCATCCCAGTTTCCACTGTTAAAATATATGCATTTAAACAGTTACAATAGTGCATGTACATTTTTTCCCAGTAGGGTACACTGTGGATACATTTCAAGCACTGTGGAAAAACCCCTTTTCAACACACATTTCTGTACCAGCAGTTTGATATACACATAGCATACAGTTCTAATACATGTGTAACACAAGCATCTTATATAGATCTTGGTGATATTCACAAATGACATAATTATTTACAAAATTCCAGATAGCTGTGCTGGCAGTATTTCCCTTTGTCACACAAGTATTTGGAGAAAAGGTGACAAGTGTGACATAAATTTTATTCTACGAGGGAGCAGAGCAGGAACAGTGCCAATGTTTGCTTAGGTATTGTTTTAATAGTAACTAGAAGATATGTGTCTACATGGTCACTTGATAAGTGGTTTCCTGCAGTGTGTGTACATGTCTATAGGTTCACAGGTAGGTACTGGGCTATCAGCCTTAGGTCCTATACAAGCCTAGACATAATGATTCCCTGGCTATTGCTTCCCACAAATATTTACTTTCCTGGACCCCTGTCTAGCAGGGCTACTGATGTGATCCCCGGGATGAATTTCTTATCTCCCATCCAATCGTCAAGGGTCCTCTTGAAGATGGCCATGGAGGTGCTCTGCCTGACATGTATGGGAAGCCTATTCCAGAGTATGGGGAGTCTCTGGGTCAGGAACCTATCCCTCCAGCATGTTCTATTCATCGTGATGACAAGGTTAAGATCCCTGGAGCATGTTGCTTGGAGGGATTGGGATTTCTTTAAGTGTAGCATGTCCAACAACTCTGGGTTTGTTTGGGTTATGTTAGGCAGAGATCGCCTCTGAGTAGGTGATATGTGACAGAGTATAGCTGGAGTTTCTTTAGATTGTCAGCATAAGGCATCTGCTTTAGGCCTGTGATTCTTTTTGTGAGGTATTTCTGTGGGGTCTATATCAGATCATTGCATACCTCTCAAGTGTACCTCATTATGCATTATGAAGGCTAAGCTATGGATCATTGAAATGGCTCATTATTGAATGCCGTAACGTCGAACTGCAAAACCCGAACTCTAACAATATCGAAACCTCAAAAAAGCAAATTTTTTCCCAGGGAAAAAAATTGCTGTTCCGAGAAACATACACATACCACAAGCACACTAAAAAGCAGCAATCCACACACATACATTTAAAAGTTACATCTAACCCTACACTACACTGCACATACACTATCTATCCACTTACCTTATCCCAGACCCTAACCCTAAGGTCGTCACTATCGCACACTCACGTCACCCGCGCCCTAACCCTAACTCACTTAACCCAACCCTAACCCCAAATTCTGTCACAATCGCACAATTAACTGACCCGCGCCCTAACCTGAACGTCCACACAATCACACCCTTACCTTAACCCAACCCGTAACTTTCCACCGCATCGCTGAAAATAGCAAAGCCACAACAACGGCCAACCAAATTCTTTCCCTAAGAAAGAATTCGGTTTTGTGCAGCTTCACTGTTTTCAGAGCTCACGATATTGGGTTCGATATTAGATCATTCTAAATTCTGCCATTTCGATGATCTAATATAGACCCATTTCTGCGGCATTTCTAGTTGTTGCAGATGTCTTGTGAGGTACATACCAAACGGGCATTGTCTTCTATAATGGCTCTAATGAAGGATGAGTACAGAGGGACAATGACCTCCTTTTTTTCAGGATGAAAAGCCCTTAGTGATGAGGTGTGCCACGTAGAAGGATTTTTTAACTGTTGTGGCTATATGGTATTTAAAGGTGAGACCACTGTCCATCTGTGTCCATAGGTCTCTTATCACACTTTCAGTGTTTAGTGTACTGCCACCTATGTGGTAGTTCACAGGTACATGTTTTTTTCCAAAGGGGACAACTATACATTTTTTGGCATTTAGCTTGAGCCCATGGCTCTGGCACCAGGCATCTGTTTTAGTAAGGCCCTTTTGTAGTATATCCACATAATTTGGGGATTCAATAATGGCTCCCAGCTTACAGTCATCTGCAAACTTTGTAAGCCACAGTCCCTTAGTGTTGGCCTGTACTTCAGAGAAGTAGATGCCAAACAAAAGTGGTTCCAGGACAGAACCCTGCGCTACACCACTTATCACTTGTCTGGAGCTGGATTTGGAGTTGGATACTTTTACAGTGTGTGTTCTGTCAGTAAGCCAGTTTGCAACCCATCGAGTGACATAGGGATTAATGCCTAGCTTAGTAAGTTTATCTACGATTCCAGAGTGGGGGATAGTGTTGAAAGCCTTGGTGAGGTCCAAGTAGGCTGTACGAGCCATCTTACCTTCGTCCACAGCTCTGGAGACTGATTCAAAGAAGTCAATCAGGTTCAGGAGGCAAGATCAGTGCTTCACGAACCCAAACTGGGTGGGGTCCAGTGTTTGAAGGTTGTCAATGTCTTTGTTTATATGTTCCATGATAATATGTTCCATGGCCTTGCAGATCAGGCTTGTCAGACTGATGGGACGGTAGTTCCTGGGATCCAAAGTGGATCCCCCCTTGTAGAGTGGGATTACTGTAGCTGTGTGCCACTCTGTTAGCATGAAGCCTGAGGTGAGGCTATGATTAAACATGACACATAGGTGAGGTGCCAGTTCATTTTGTAGTTCATGCAGTACACAGCTCGGGATGTTGTCTGGTCCCATGGATGCTGTATCCTTGGCTTTGGAGAGTGCGTTTTTTACCTGAGTGGCTGTGATTACCAGAATTTGGCATTCTTTTGGTATTGAGATGGGCCTTTAGGGGGTGAGAGAGGGGGGGTGAAGTTGGCACTGAATCTATCTGCCAGGATACTGGCAATATCCTTGGTATCAGTATCTCTAGTGCCATTCTGCTGTAGCTCAGAGCAGATCTGAGTATTGCCATTTAGATTCTTGACATAGCTATAGAATGCCTTGTGGTTGTCTTCGGAATCTTTGGCAATTTTGTTTTCGTAACTAGCTTTGGAAGATTTTATGAGGGATCTCAGCTTTCTACTGAGGATGGTGGAGTTTTTTGAATCCTGGGTTCTTCCTCTTTTCTGCAACAGTTTCTTCCTTCTGTTGTACAGCTTGTTTATGGCAGGGGACCACCAGATTGGCTTCCTTTTTTTAGAGGACAGCGTCTTGGTTTTATTTGGGATGGCTCGGTCCATGCATGAGTGAATGTTCTCATACAGCACCTTAGTGTAGGATTCAGCAGTTGAACTTCCAGTTCCCATCTGCATGGGTGTCATGAAGTTTGTTACTTCTGACTTGAGAAGCATGAAGTTGGCTTTGGAGAAGTTTTTTATGGAGGTTTCCTTAAAGGGGGCTGGAGGTGGGATGTGGATGTCAAGGGTGATTAGCTTATGGTCTGATCTGACCAACGAGAGGGTAACCACTGGTGCGGAGCATCGATCTCCCATGATGGTAATGACCAGGTCTAGAATACTGGTACCCCTGGTGGGACTATGAATTAGTTGCTCTAGGGCATTGGAATTTATGAATTCCAAGAACCGTTGAGCAAAGGTGTTGCTACAGGAGTAGTTTTCCCAGTTAATGGGAGGGTAGCTGAAATCTCCCAGTATTAGGGTGTTTGGTTGTATCTTAATATCTTCCAGTATGTTTAGAAAGATGTAGTGAGAATCTTGCAGCATGGTTGGGATCTGTAGCAAGCTACAATTTGTAATGCAGTCTTACCTAGTGTTAGTTGCACCTGGAGAATTTCAGATACATTGTGCTGAGCAACCAGTCTGGAGGTGTGAATATCCTTGGTGAATATGGACACTCCTCCACCTTTAGTGTTTTGGTCCTGGTTTGGTGGCCAAAAAGTGTGGTATGAGTTGTAGCCTGGTATTGAAGGGGTGCTCTCTGGAGCTTTTAACAAGGTCTCAGTTACTGCACAGATATCGATGTTCTCCATTTTTAGGAGAGCCTCAAGAGAGTGCATCTTGAGGTTTAGACTTCTAGCATTGAGTAGCATTACCTTCAGATTTTGCTTGCTTGTACCCATTACAGTGGTAGTTTTGTCCTTTGAACCTTGCCTAAAAAAAGCATTATAGGGGTGGCAAGAGCCTTAGCCAGTAACCTGAATCCCAGGGGCGACAGGTGCAAACCATCTCTTGCAAAGCATTGTGGCTTGTCGATCATGTCTTCACAGGCAGACAGATGCTGGATCCCCTTTGAATGCCACCAGATTAGATCACCAAGGCTTTTGATGTGTACCTTCATTGAGTAGTTGATATGTAATTTACTGGTTCTTGCCTACATATCATGATCACTTTTTTCTAGATTATTTTTATCAGCATGTACCAATAATCTATGCTGGGGGTGAAAGTGTGTGTATGTATGGGGGGGCATCCTGCCTGCTGAAATACTGGTACCTACTGGACAGAGAGGTGTATGTCATATAGTATATCAGATAAGGAGGTGCAGTTGGCTCTATCAGGCCACATTCATGTGGTACCCTTCTTTGTGTCAGCATAGGTGTGTGTCTGGACATAGAGTAAAGCATAGAAGGCCCTCACATCTGTAGACATGCATGTCAGCTGCTGGAGGTGGAATTAGATTAGACAATAGGAAAATATTTCATGACTACCCAGATGTTGACCGTGCTGTGGCCAGCTATCATTCTGGTGATGGAAAACAAATGGGATTATTCAAGGTGACAGGGCTAAATAGTTTATAGCCGGGGAGGGGGGGGGGGGGGGAAAAAAGGACAGAAAAAAAGTTACTGCTTATTCCGCCTTCAAAAGCACTCCAAATTGTCTACATATGCTCTTGTATTTGTAAACCTCTGTCTTTATAACAAAAAGGCTTGACAGCATTTTATGCAATTGGTGCAATAAGGGAAGAATGAAAGAATGATAGGCAGTAGTGACTGCTTCTTAGAAATAAAATACACCTCTGGGACTGTCTTTTAACATTTAAGTCTGTACTTAATGTAGCTGCTTCATAAATCCCGAATTCATTCATGATGCTGAGCTATCATTATTGCCCATCTGGAGTTTGCATGTTATTCTCTTGTCTGCACCAATTTCATCAAACCTCTAAAAGACATGTTGCTTAAAGTGATTAATTACTCTCAAATCTCCATGCATATATCATACTCCTTTATCTTTATGGTACACAGCATGGCTGAAAATGGTCATGAAGGACCAATCTACTTAGCTAGTTAATGACTGATTAAAAGGGAAAGACTCCATAATTTATCCAGATCTTCTCAAGGTGTCAATCAAAAGGAAAGACTCCATAATTTATCCAGATCTTCTCTAGGTGTCAATCTGTTATTCACAATGGGACCCTGCTTATTCCTACTATACATACCCTGACTCCCGTAATTCAACTCTCCCCCCACAGACACACACCAACTGTTAATTTTGTTGATTTTCCAGAGTCCAGATGCCGTCAGCCTTGCTGCAAGCCATCTGGCTTAATCCTTCTGTATGGCTTCTGACTTTGAATAGTCTTTTGGGTTCCCCTAATTCTGCTAATCCTCAAATACATTAATCTACCCAATTCATTTTATTTTTCTGCTGCTTAACTGATTTTAATAATCCTTCTGGGAACCTCCCCAGATCTCTTCACCAAGCTGGGGACCTGAATTGATTAGTTTTGCTTTAGATGCCACAAAACATCCAGTGCCGGTCTTACTCATATATTTAGTTTTGGTTTTAGGAACATTTGCTTAAAGGAAATATGTTTGAAGAAATTTGAAGAAACCTAGTAATAAGCAGTGCCCCCAACATACCATTTAGTCAGAAGAAAAAGCACATACTAATTAACAAGACTGTTCTGATTTATGAAACCAGTTATCAAGAATTACAAAATAGTCTAAATTATACCAGTGCTAATACTTATCTGAGTGAATATTACTTGCCCTGGTTTCAGAATATGTTACTGCTACTAATACATTTCCAACTGCAGGTCTTTGTCATCATCTGCCTTAGTTTCACATAGGATCATAGGAGGTAACTAGGCTAATGGCCCTGGGGCCCTTCCAAGCCTAGCCAAGAGTTTATCCCCAAAAAGAAACCTCAGTCAGCACCTGTCACCCGTCAGTGAGGGACACAGGTGGAACCCCTGGGAAAAATTTGTGGTTTTCCATCCACTCATCAAGGTTGCGCTTGAAGAGGGTCAGCGAGGTGCTCTATTTGACATGTATGGTAAGTCTATTCCAGAGATGGGGCAACCTCTGGGAAACAAATTTGTCTCTCCAGCAGGTTTTGTTGATACCGCATATTAGATTCAGGTCTTTTGAGCAGATACTGCATGAGGAGTTAGACTTATGGATATGGAGCATCTCTAGTAAGGCAGGGTCCGAGATTGCCTTGTAGGCGAGACACAGATCACCCCTGAGCAATCTGTATGATACCGAGTAAAATGATAGTGATTTGAGCCTGTCTGCATAGGACAGGTGTTGGTGGCCATGGATTCTCTTTGTGAGGTATTTCGGTGGCCTTTCCAGTTGGTGCAGATGTTTGGAGAGGTACATCCCAAATATTGGTCGAATGAGGGAGGAGTATAGAGAGGCAATAACCTCTGTTTTTCTGGATGCAGTCCCTTTATTTAAGAGATGAAGCAAGTAAATGATGGTCGAATGTGAGGTTTTTATCAATCTGAGTGTTCAGGTCTCTCACCACAGGTTGTGTGCTTAGGGGTTGCCATTGATGTGGTAATCAGTAGGGGTCATGTTTTTTCTGAGTGGTATGATACATTTTTTTGCATTTAGCTTGAGGTCATGGCATTGGCACCAGTCATCAGTTGCTGTGAGACCCTCTAGCAGTATGTTAACATCACTTGGGGAGTCAGTGACAGCACCTAACTTACAGTTGTCCGCAAACTTGGTCAGCCACAGGCCTTTTGTCTTTGCCTGGATCTCTGACAAATAGATGCCAAACAGTAGGGGTCCCAGGACAGATCCCTGGGGAACTCCACTAGTGACAGGTCTGCTATTTGAGGTGGAGGTGGCTATTTTGACTTTGAGGGTCCTGTCAGTGAGCCAGTTAGCCACCCACCTGATGAGACAGGGATTTTTGCCAAGTTGTGTTAGCTTTTCAATAATGGCCAAGTGGAGGATTGTGTCAAAGGCCTTGGCCAAGTCAAGGTAACCTGTATGTACTGACGTTCCTTCATCCAGGGCCTTGATGACAGTCTCAAAAAAGTGAACCAGGTTCAACAGGCAAGATCTGCCCTTGATAAGTCCGAACTGGGTGGGGTCAAGTGCTTGAAGATTGCCTTTGTCCTTTTTTATAAGATCCATAATAATACAGTCCATGGCTTTACAGATCAGACTTGTCAAGCTAATGGGACAATAATTTCCAGGGTCAGTAGTGGCACCACCTTTGTGCAAAGAGATAACTATGGCAGTTCTCCTCTCTGCTGGAATGAAGCCAGTACTTAGGCTGTGGCTGAATAAGGTGTTCAATTCAGAAGACAGTTCTTGCTGGAGATGGTGTAAAATACATCCTGAGATACTATCAGGTCCCATGGAAGCTGTGTTCTTTGCCTTGGATAGGGCCTGTAACACCTGATCTATGGAAATGTGAAGTGTGGGACAAGTATCGGGGGTGTTGAAAAGGCCTTTGAGGGGGGGATGGGGGGGTGAAGTTTGCACTGAATTTATCTGCTAGCAGGTTGGCTAAGTCAACAGGATCAGTGTAAGTGATACCGTTAAGTACTAATTCAGAACAAACCTGGGCCCTGCCACGGAGGTTCCTGACTTAACTGAAGAAGACATTATGGCTTCCCTTTGTTATGGAGGCTAGTTTCGATTCATAATTGGCCTTGGAGGTTTTTACTAGTGATCTAATTTGTTTGTTGATGCTAAGGAGGGAGTTTTTCCAATCTGGAATTTGTTCCCTTTTACCCTTGGACAACAGTGTCTTCCTTTTGTTGTAAAGCCTGTTGGTAGAAGATGTCCACCAAACATGTCTGTGTTTCTTTGAGGAACAGGTTGTAGTTCTATTAGGTATGGCTGAGTCCATGTATTTGTACAGATGCTTGTATACTACATTAGTGTACAGTTCAGCATTGTTGTCTGCATCCTCTGAGGGGGGCAGTGGTGTGAAGCCACATATACCCTCCCTTAGGAGGTTGTAGTCACCTTTTGAGAATTTTTTAACTTGATTATGGCTGGGGTAGAGAAACTTTGAATGAGACAGTCCGATGATCTGATCTCACCAGGGAAGAACATACTATGTGAGTGGTACATCAGTCACCCATATTGGTAAGAACCAAGTCCAGAATGTTATCTCCCCTTGTGGGGGATGAGACGAGCTGGTCTAGTGTGTTAGTACTGATGAAGTCAAGGAATCGTTGAGAGAGTGCGTTAGTGCAAGATTAGTTCATCCAGTCTGTGGTGGGGTAGTTGAAGTCACCAAGGATCAGGGTGTTGGGGGGTACCTTGATGGAGTCAAGTAGATCCAGGTAACAGGAGTGTGTGTCCTGAGTCATGGAGGGGGGTCTATAGCTAGCAATAATTTGGATAGGTGTCTTGCCAACTGTCAGTTGTACCTGGAGTAGTTCCAGTGTGTCATGCTGGCGAACCAGTCTGAAGGTGTGCCTGTCCTTAATGAAGATAGAGACACCACCACCCTTAGTCTTCCCGACCTCATTTTGGGGTCAGTATGTGTGGAATGAGGTACAGCCTGGTAAGCCAGGGGTGCTCTCCACAGCCCTGAATCAAGTTTCCGTGACCGCAAAGACATCAGCATCTTCCAGTGCAAGGAGGGCCTCCAGTGAGCCCATTTTCAGGTTAAGGCTCCTAGCATTAAGCAGAATGACCTTCAATTAAGTTGGAAGGTTTGTCTTTGGGACATTGCCTACAAGTTTATGAGCTACAGCAACATTTTGGATGTTCATTGGCTACATTTCTAGCTACCCACCGATGTTCTTTTGTTGATGTGAACTTGCTGTGTTTGCAAAACCATTACGTGTTAATGTCTTGCCATTGGCTCAGGTCATGGCTAAAAAAGGATGACAAGGGCAAATGTTTTACTCTCAGATGAAATGAGAATTACGCAACATGTGCAGAAACTTCCATATTATATTACAATTCTACATAAATTACGTAAAACAAAGTTCATCCCTGTCCATAATCATTTTCAACTTGGATCCCCAGGACTGCGCCCCTTTACTACTCATGGATGGAGAGAGCTCCTAAATGCTTTAGCCCATGAATGGGTTCCCTCAAATTATCTATTGTATGATTCCATTTATTCTAATTAGGAGTAATATATATTTATCAACCATGGGATGAGTGAGGCCAATCTATAACCAAATGTGATAGGTTAATTTCAGCACAAAAAAAAATAATAAATCATCTAAGCTTTAAATGGCCCGCAAGCAGCTAGCTTAGTACTTACTTATGAAAACATGAACATTTATGCTGATTCTGAAAACAAAATTACAGGATAGCTGCAATAAAACTATGCTGCTGTTCTTATGAAAGGAATGCTTTAAATGAAAGACCTATACAGGTACTTCTTGGCAACCACTAAATGCATTTTAATTCCTATGGAAATCCTGGTCAAATATTAGAGATATTTTTTTGTTTTCCACTGAATTCTATCATTTCTTTTTTGTTACGATAAGTGAGTCTTTTCTAATGAGCCTTGATTAAGTTTTGCTTTCAAGTCAGGGGTAGTTAATCAGCAATTCAGAGGAAGGAAAAACTGTAACTGGAGCTGTCTCAGGAATCTGAGTTCTCCATGTCATTTGTGAGACTAATCCATCTGAGCTGGCATGACCTACATCTTCATCTGGAAAGAGTCCGATTTGATTAGAGGGGTGAGACTGAGAATGATTAGTTTTAGGATTATAATTTTCAGATGAAGAATGTGAAGGTAACGTAACACTAACATCCTCCAATGTTCTAGTCTGATTCTTCCATCATGTCATCTGTATAATGACTCTGAACCTTAATAACCTTATACCATTACACTACACTGGCAGTTGTTTTAAAGGATTAATGAGCTGTTAATGAGCTGTTTCCTGTGGTCTGGTGATGCAAGGTTTGATTCTATTAGCATCCATTGCCTAACTGTGTGACTCGGAGCAAGTCACTTAACCAGACACTGCACCCAGGCTGAGACTGATAAAGGTCCATGGCAATCAGTATTCTATCCTGGAAAACAAATACAAATAAAGTAAAATAAATAAATAAAATAGAATAAAATAAATTAATAATACACCATTGCACTCCTTGCAGCTCAGGAAATCAGTCACGAAGATAAGATCATCTAGAAATCGGGTCTGTATTAAATGTTCGAAGAGGCATTCCATCGAACACCTCTTCATCGATATGTAATCAGTGACCTCAATAAAGCACAAATGTTCAAAACAGCAATTTCTTTCCCTGGGAAAGAAACAGCTTGCACTAAAAACACATACACAACACTTCAAACATAACATAATGGGGGGCTTCATCCCCCCCACACCCCCCAACTAAATATACCAACTACGAGATCGCACTACAGTGGGGTAAAGACTAATGTCACAACTCAGGCCAAACGATTTTTTTTCCCTGGGAAAAAAATCTCTGACCTGAGCCTTTCGCTATTTTGGGATTTTGGTCTATATGTGTCGGCAAAATGACATTCGCTGTAATTCTGTTTAGCTAATCTAATATAGACCCCTAGAAATCTATTAAATATTTTTATGTTTCTGTTCCAATAAATTACCAAAACTAAACAAATTAAAACTTTTCATTCTCCTGGGGGATAATAATGTGGCTACAGCAATGTAACAATAATATCGCCAAGGCCGAGAAAGCATTGTATCCGGTGCTGGTGATTAAGATTCCAAACACGGAATAAAGTCAAACCTGAATTCTGCATGCAACAGTTTTACAGGATTTTTTAATCGTAAGAAATGCTCAGTAATTGTATTGCAAACTTCTTCTTTCGGCTTTTCCCGGTTAGGGGTCGCCACAACGGATCACCTGTCCGCTCACGATTGGCAGTGGAGTTTTACAGTGTCGAGTTGCCAGCCTGGCACCCAACCTTCCACAGAAGGTACACACATGCACGCAGTCATACCTAGGGGCAATTAAGTGCCCAGTCCACCTACAGCATGTTTTGGGGATGTGGGAGGAAACTGGAGCACCCAGAAGAAACCCACGCGACCACAGGGAGGACATGCAGACTCCACACAGAAGGAACCCCTACCAAGGATCAAACAGGAGAACCTCTTGCTGTGAGGCAGCAATGCTAACCGCTGCACCACTGCAACCACCCAGTAATTGTTTCGTAAACTGAAATGCTGAAAAGTGTAACATCACTATAAAAATGATACAATTAAAATTGTTCAAGACGTTTTAATAACATAGTAACAAATTGCAGTTAAGTTAGTGCAGCATTTATGTTTACAACCTGTAGCAGTCAAACTAAGAAAGATGTAAACTTTGCTTTGTTGACCATAATACAAGTTACCCAATCTGGGAAACTTGCAATCACTATTTGATAGCAAAATGATTTATGTTGCTTAAGAAACAATGTTTGCACTAGAAGAAGAGATATCTAGTTGGTATAAAACCCATTAACCCCGCAAAGCATGGCTACTAAATAAGTAATATAGTCATTCTAGTTCAGAATGCATAACACTAACACAGAAGTTGAAAATTCAAGCAATCCTTAGATGCAATAAGTTAGAACGCATAAAGCATCAACAAGCCTTGTTATACAGAAATTACTAAAATAGATTGCATTATTGTTTTTGTGAGTTATGCACTCTCCCTGCAGTCCTGCTGCCCTGCTTGTCATGCATGCCACACAGTAAAGCTAAGACTTGTGCACAGCTGCTGATGTTTATTCACACAGGCTTATATTTAGAGCTGCAATGCCCCTAGAAAGTGTAACCATCACAGAACAAAAATAAGTTACGAAAAAGAAATATGTTAAATGCAGTATCTTGAACTCTAGAGTTGCCAAATTCAACTTAAATCCTTCCATCTGCTGGCTCAACTGCATGGATTTCTGTTCTAATGCTATAACTAAATAATTTTAATTCAACATGGTCTGTTCACTCTGCCATTTTATGCAGTGTACTGCAGTTTACTAGATGGGTTGCAACATCTACTGTATTCACCAATCTTTGTTGTTGATTTTCCTCCGTGCTTTAGGTCATGGAGTGCTCTGCTATGACCAGATGGTTGTTTCAGCTCATTAACTAGCTAATGGCATTTCTTTTTCTTTAGCAGATTTTTTTTCCTTGAGAGATGACACATGTGAGGCAAGAGCCTATTAAAACACTTCTGACTTTCAATGCTCTTCATGCATTTGATATCTAGATGGGGTTACCCAACCCGATATGCAACTCTCCATCCCTTCACAAAGCACTTGCTTTGACAATCATTTCATGGACTACAGATTTCAGGGATATTTAGTTTCATTGATAACAGTCTGATCAAATTAAGTTATTTTAGAATAGTTGCATCAAATGACAATTTAACTGATTTTTAGCTGTTTGCAATGTTTTTGTTAAGATATGTGATTCAGTTGTATCTCTTCCATTTTCTATAAATTAGTTTAGATGATTTATCTCATTCAGAAGGTAGGAGGAGTCATTTTTAACATGCTGGAACTGTGGTTACAGATTATTTTCATTTTTTGTGTGTGGGGTGTATTATTACAGATGGGGAACAGGATGAATTTTCACTGTAAGAGATAGTTGCCCTTTGTGAACTCTTTTATATAAAATCCCAACTCATTACTTTTCAAATGCTTTTTTGAATATCTAATAACTGCTGGTTGTAAATTATTGTATTTCATTCTTTCTAAGTAGTGCATCAATAATAGTTTATAGATTATATGCCCCATCTATAAATCCAACATGGTCACCCTAAGAGCTCAGTTACCACTTCCATCTTCAATGCCGATATCCTTACAGCTGCACTGAGTAGGACATGAAGTCTGGAACTCGCTGGTTGGTTGTGACCACCTTTTCCCTTAAATAACACGGTCATTATTGCCTAATATGCTGTCTTTGGCAATTCTCTTTTTCTAGCATTTTGTTGTACACCAGGCCATTAAAACTATTGCCTTTTTATCATACTAGAGACCTTATATTTTGCTGTTTCTTCCCTGCAGGGTACTAATTACTTAATTTTAGGCATGTTCCCCTTCCTTTCAAACATCTCCTTGTCTGTGAATACCCCATTTTTTTT
This sequence comes from Protopterus annectens, assembly GCF_019279795.1. Classification (NCBI taxonomy): domain Eukaryota; kingdom Metazoa; phylum Chordata; order Ceratodontiformes; family Protopteridae; genus Protopterus; species Protopterus annectens. The sequence continues at coordinate 91,240,384 of NC_056728.1, forward strand.
ACTCTGTCACTCCATTCTATTTCACTCCCCCACATTTCTTCTTTATAAAACACTGCAGATCTGAGTAATGTCTCTGCTTAACATTTATTTTTGATTCTTCAGTGGTACACCTTTCATTTCTATTTCCTTTTATTGTCAACCTAAATTTGCCCCGAGTTATCTCTCATCAACTGATGCAAATCTCTCATCTTTTTTTCCCATTCCAGTCATACTTCAAGGATGTTAGGCACTTTAAAAACATTTATGGCAGTTTACTCTCCCTTGTTTCCTGTTTACCTACATTTTTGGGCCAACAGGATTTCTCATGCTAGTTGCCTTAGTTTAGCTTTCTCTCCTTGTATTAGTCAAAATTCCCCCATGTACTACCCTCTTCATATCTTATTCACTACTCCATAGTAATCACCATTTCTCTCATTCACATTTCTCTTCTGATCTATTTCCCTCTCACCATCTAGCTGTACATCATGCCCCCAATTCATTCTGATGAGCACACCTGCTAAGTATGAAAAATACTTTTGTCTTATGTCTGCTTCCATTATCCTAACATATATTCTGCTATTTTTTCCTTAATGAATTTATACTCACCTTTACATATCTTATTTCTTGCCCTTCATGAATAGCTTAACAATATCTCCATCCTCAGCAGTATAATTTAGTTATTCTTCACACTGTTTTCTTTCTTTCTCAAAACTCGTTAAATTCAGTTGGGAATCTAAGAGATCTTATGAGTCACCGGGGTTTCTACAAATATGAATAGCATTAATATGTAATATCTACAGAGGAGCTCAAGGTATGGTGAAGTGTGACAATAAGCCTTTCTGAAGATGACATAATATTATATGTTACTAATCGAGAACATGATATAAAAATTACATTTGATAAACTGAAATATTTTACTACTATGGCAAGATATAATGTAAATTAAGCAAAAACAAAGTCTATAGTAATGTATTATGCCTCACCACTTGAAATGGTCCAGAACTTTACATTTTTTGAGGGTCATGACAAGATGAGATACTTGGGAATTTGGATGAAATAGGATGATGAGCAAACAGCTAAAGAAATGTGGGAAGAAATTACTCAAAAGATTATAAGACAAGATTATGGGAAACATTATTTATGGACATCAACAATAAGATATACATGAATAAGATGGTTGTGTTCCTGCTGGTTCTGTAGGTTGGTCAGGCATATATGTGCACTCAAGAGCTTATGTATGGGAAGATATGAAGAGGGAAATTAACCAGCTTAGTTAGGATAACAAAAGAGAAAAACTAAACTAATTCTAACAAACAAATTGGGAGGTATACTATAAGATCATGCAGCTTAGATTAATACAGTTGATTCAGGACTTGGAATATATTCCCGTAAGGAAAGACCTAGTCAAAACAACGACAGGATCACAAATTGTATACAATCTTATACATACATAAAAATATTAAATATGTCTTCACTTTAAAAGACATCTGAACTTGGAAAAATAGAATAGCACCAACAGCCTATACTACATACAGTAATAAGAAAGATGCAGAACAAAATGTAACGAGCATTTGGAAAAGAAAGAACAAAGAAATGAGATTTTGGAAACAGATGATAAAATGAGATGAGATAATAAAATGGGATGAAGCTAGACCAACATTTAGGTTATTGAATTTATATCAACTTACATATACAGGTCTAATTTTAGAGATATAGAAAGATACGTGAAGGCTGGCTAGTTAATTTGTTAAACCAGAAACAGTAGGTTTTATAACTGAGACCAGCACAGAAATGGCAGACCAGAAAAGAGTAATAAGTAGCAGAGAGTAAACAATTAAAGAAATTACAGATGATCAGTGCTGGAAAATATGTCTTATTCTAGATATGCAACCAAAGTGAGAACATTTAGAATTTTTACATGGAAGTGGTTACACCAATTTTTATATATCCCTACAAGACTTGAAAAAATGGTCCCACATACACTAGACATATGATGGATATGTGATGGGTCAGAAATAGGTTTTTGGGAGCATATATTCTGGAAATGAATGGAGTTACATCAGTAAAAAATGAATTAACATGCCAAGTTTTATATTTGGAAGTGAATTTAACCTTAGTATACAGATGTTTTTGTTCAGTTGGTGTCTACTAAAAAGGTAGAAGTGTTGCTATCTGTAATATTGATAGTAGTTACGAAAGTCAAGTCAAAACTAAAAAATGGAAAATCATCAATGCAAAGTAAAGAAAAAAGAAGTATAGAACTAAGAACTATTAGAGCTCAGAAACATAACTTCCTAGTAAAAAACGGAAAGTAATGGATTCTATACTAGAATTTGAACTTGAAGAAAGTACTTGCACAGTTTAAAGTATCTAATATGTAAATATATTTAATAAACTTGACATACAAGTTATGAAGCCACTGGTCCAATTGTTAAAATTTGTAATAGAGCGATAATACAACAGTACTGTCATTAGTTAATTCCTGCTTTCAGATGATATTGTAAATAATTTGTGTATTTAATTGTTTTTCTTAAGTAGCATCTGGAGGTCAAGAATAGATAGCATACTTGTTTGTGATATATGTATTTACAAGCTGTTAAACGTTAGATGCAAACACTAATTGTCTAACAAAGTTAATCTATTTATATATAAACTTTTATAAAATGGTTGAATCAGTGCTAAAATAAGCAAATCATGTGCATCGTGTGTGGGTTGCACGATATGCAAAAATTAAAATGCTGCTCTGAAAAAAAATGTCACACTCGACTAAGAAAAGTCACACCAATATTCAGCCCACATGAATGTGATTCCACTCTTGTATACCAGTAGGGCTTTGATGACTTTTTCTGGTACTGTTTGATGTTTATTGTGACCAAAATTTTTTTATACATAACATCACTTCTACTATGATTGATTTGGTTGCGCATTTATGATATCTCCTTGTCTATTCTTTTAAAAGGCAAATAATCAAAATCCTTCTCTAACCTTGACCTTTTCTATCCAAAACACATTCTCAGAAGCCCTCCTATATGATTACCTTCTCTTCCATTTAACTTTACCTACCTGCTAGAATAGTGATTTTCCCACACTCCACCTCTTAATTTTACTTAAGACCTTAGTCCTTTTGCACTGACTGCTTTCTCTCCTGCATCCCATATCACTGCACTGATATTGTTTATTCTGCCTTTCTCTCTCGTTTTTTCTCCACTCTCATTTCTCTCATCTTTAATCTCATTTTCCTCCATCAATGCTCTTATAGTTCCTTATTTTAACCTTTATTTTTTAAAATGGCACTTGTAAACCAAATGTGTATAATTTTGTTTACATATATGAGTTCTGAAGGCTCACGGCTCTAGCAGTAAGAAATATCAGAACTCTCTTTCCATTATAGAAATCATCAACCAAAACAGACTAACAACTTCTTCATATAACACCACTACGAATACACATTTTCTACGTTTTCTACAACTTTGCCAGCACGCTGTTGCTCTGTGCTTTACTTAACCTTTTCAGTACGAAGTATTCTTTTGCCTTCCTATAACATTTGATTTGAAAGATACATTTTAAGGTCTCATCCTTATTATGTTGCAAACAGCACTTCTCAAGCATTTCTGAAGTATAAAGTGGAATTATTTTCAAAAGGTCTACTGGGAATTCAAATAGGACACACAGATGAATATGTTGGATGTCTGAAAACTGAACGGACCATGATGGATGACCAATTTAAGTCTAGATTTGAGCTTGTTACAAAGTGCCCCTTTTTTGAGCCAAATATATTTGTCAGTGATGCTGAGTCATCCAAAACATTTTGCTTTGTGCCTACTACATAACACATTTCCCTGAGCCAGGCAAGTCTCCTGACTGTTGAAACTACAACTATCATAAAGTGCATCTAGGACATTGTCTACACACTGCAGTACTACCAGATTTAAAAGCCAAAAAGGAATAATCATAAAGAGTCACTTGAACACCATAATCAGAAGGAATTCATAGTCAGGAAAAACATGGGGGGAAAAGGATGTACCTCTGTAAGAAAGTCAAGTGGTGCCACTTCAATAACAGAATTCCTAACTTATATCTATCAAATATTGGGTACCGTATTGATAGCCCCAGTAGATTTACTTTCAACAGTGAATGCGTAGGGTACTGTGCTACCTGAATCAATTGTTATGCATTTTATAAGGGAAACATTAAAAGAAGATTATCTATGAGGACCAATGAGAATCATTGTTTGATTAAAGTAAAGAATGAAAATAACACCATTAGATGTATTTTTTTTTTAATTAGATACTGTAATTCATCATTACTAGCAAATTTTTGCTGGAGTTCCAGGATTCGTAGAAATTTAGATTAAATGCAAATAGACTGCCTGGATTAAATGAGTTCATAAGTAATAAAGGGTCTATATTATATCATCGACCGCTTAAAAAAGCGAATGCTGATTGAATGACCTAATTTAAGCGAAAGCTTACAATCTCGAACTGTCAGATCAGCGATTTTTTTCCCAGGGAAAACAATTGCTGATCCAAAACACATGCACACAACACAAGCACACCAAACAAACAGAAATCCAAACACATACACCTAAAATCTGATACCTAACCCTACACTAAACTGTGCACACACCACTAACTACCCACTTACCTTAACCCAAACCCTAACCCTAAGGTCCGTCACTATCGCACACTCACCTCACCCGCTCCCTAACCCTAACTCACTTAAATCCACCCTAACCCTCATGTCCACTCAATCGCACACACGCCTAACCTGAGCCCTAACCCTAACTCACCTAAATCACCCTAACACTCACACCCACACAATCGCACACTTACCTGAATCCGACCAGTAACTTACCACCATAACACTGAAAATACTGAAGCAACAGAAATGGACAACCAAATTCTTTCCCTAGGAAAAAATTTGAGTTTCTGCTGCTTCGATATTTTGCAGTTTTGTGAAAATAAGTTCGATCAACCAGCGTTCGCTTTTTTAAGCATTCGAGGATATAAATATATTTTAAATAAACTGGTGATTTCTTTGCTTAACAGATAAGCATATTTATATTTTGTTCATATTTTGCTACTTTAATGTGCTTGTGATTGGCTGTTTACATCATGTGGTCTTAATGGTTTATGTTTAACTGCCCTGTGTCTTTTCAGACAAAAGCCCCGAACTGTATACAATTTTTTTTTTTTTTTTTTGCCAGCAGTCTGTCTTCCTACAAGGGAAGCTGTTTTAGATGTCTATAGATTTGTTATATAGAGGTATTTAAGGACTGTTTTAATTGGTCATGTGACTAATTAGTTTTGTGAAGGTTAGAGAACTTAATGTGCTTCATTTGTTTGTTGAACTACATCTGAAGAAGCAGTCTAACTGTGAAAGCGCTTATGTACTTTGAATAAATGCAACAAATTTTGCAATACTAGATTATTTGACTGTCCCTGGGTCTTTTTGTTTGCTTGTTTTTTTCTGCTTGATCTATTTTTGTGGACTCTGGTTCTGGTGAAGGTTGGTGGTGGTTGTCTTTCATATCATAATGAAATTCTGCCTGAGTCATTAAAAGAGTGATCAATAACTGAGGTCTTTGTATCAGATTACATATGTGATTTCAGTAATCAATGGAAATGTCGAGACTCATTACAGTGAGTCATGAAACATGGAGACTGGATTGCTGAAAAAGCGGGCTAGCATACACAAAATTCAAAATGGTCATTTCCAGGAATATTTCCTTTTCTCCAATGTATGGCAATCTCAGCTTTAGTATGTAAAAGTTTGGGGGGAGGCTTGCCCCCCTTGCAAAAAAGAAGTTTAAAGGAGAAGACCGATGTTCCAGATTTGCACTTCTACAGTTTCAATTTTTTTTCTACATGTTGGTACTCAGCATTTCAAGTGCCAGCATTTCAAAAGGTATCACTTTTTACTCATTTGTTAGATGGGTAAGCCTGGGGGACACAAACATCCATTTTCAGAGATTACCTGGAACATTGTCTAGTTAAATTACTTGCTCGGAGTCATGAAGAAGGTAAAAGAAATCAAAGACTGTACCCTAGACTATGTAGGAAGCAGTTCATTAACAGCTCAAATTCATAATCCTCTAGGCTCACTGTCAGACTTGATGCCACTGATTCGTGGCAGCATGCCATGAATATAGTTAAGTGGTACTGTCACTGGGGGTCACACTAAGGTGGGTGAAATCCTAGGAAGTCAGTAATTATAGCTGGTCCAGAGCTGATATTGTAGTTTATTTAGTTGTGACAGGTGTTGGTCAGATGCCGAAGAAGTAGTGTGCATTTGCCATATATTTTTAATGCCGGACACCCTCGTGCATGCATATTTGGGTGGCAGTGGTACAAATATGGGAACTCCAGTCCCTTGTTACACATACCACCATCTGACTGATCTCACTAGAAGATGCAAGTCTTCATCATAACTTCACATAGCCTTCAAGACTAGAGTGGAAGTATTTCTTTATTTATTTAATTTTTGAGCCGACCTCAATGGCCAGAAAAGAATGGTTTTGACTCAAAGAGGGGTCTCCACTTCACCAGAAGCACATCAGTGAGTAACTGCATAATGAAGCAGGGAAAAGGGAAAACCTTTTTTTCCTGGGTTAGGGCTTGTGACCTACCAGTCCAGGGAGTGGCAGCAGTGATCTGAGATGAGAAGCAAATCCAGCTGGGGATAATCATTCTGTAACCACTAAAAAGATTCATCTAGTAGGTAGTCAGCTGCTGTGCATATCAAAAGGAAGTCCTGGATCCATGTCTAAGACACCATAAAGGAGGTCAGAAAATGATCTCCCAGACATTCTATTATGAGATAAAGATGCAACCGTGGACATAATTCAGAAATTCCCCTGTAAAGGTGATATACTGCCCTGCAAGTACAGAGGACATCTGCTATATGCTGCTGACCTAGATAGACAGTAGCCAGGGTGAGGCCTGTACTATAGTCAAATTCAGATACTCCAAGGAGGAGGATATGAGCAGTCAGTTTTTCACGTTTGTAATAAGCTTATAGGTACAGAGCCATCAAGAGACTTTCCCAGGTAGCAATGTGAGAGTACTAGTTTGCCCCTGGACAAAAAACATTCCTATACATGTCTGGCATAAATGTATGGATCCCATCCAATCATGTATGTTAGTGTTAAAGATAGATAACATGCTTTTTTTTTGTTATTTTTTTCCTACTATCCCTCACTTTTGGCTTCTCTACAGCTAACTCCTGTATAGTCCCAACCCCTTGGTTCCTAAAACTGCCCCCCATGCCAGGGCATTTTGCACTAGGGAAGTCTCTCTTCCTGGAAACCCCATAAACATGGGGTAGTCAATTCCTCCTTATATAAGTTCTATGGGATGTGATACACCATGAAATGAGACTGGGACCAGGCCAAGTAAGGAGTAGTACTCCAGCTTGAAGTTTTTTTTTTCTTTAAGCCTTACCTCCTACTGACTTGCAGTGCTGACATCATCACTCTCCCCCCACACCACTTGCCCCCATACCCTCCCCTGAAAGATGCAAAGCAGGACAATGCCTCATCATTCCTCTTCCACTCCACTATTTTCAGCAGCAAAATGTACAGGTATAGTCTCTGTAGGAACTTGTGCTCTTATAAAAAATACATTTTTGTAAATAGCAAAGTTACTGTGGCCTCTTCCCCATCAACACAGGAATTCTTTATCCTGTTTCTTCAGATTTTTTTCAGCTAATCCACTGGCAATGAGAAACAAATCATATTTCTGAATTCAAATATATCAGTTTTCAGCAAGGTTTCATTGGGATAGTACATTTTTTCATTAAAATGATACTTCTCTGTTTCCATACTCAGAAACCCATGACTGCAAATATATTTTACTTGATTTAAGATATTTCTCAAATGTCAGACATAATGCCACATCAGGAGGCCTAAGAAATGGCACAAGGAGACACCGGGTGCTGCCTGGACTCCATGAAGCCTATATAGTATACTGATTTATATGCAATGTACAGTTGTGTGAGAAACAGTAGAAGTTCAGGTAGGATCACTGCTGCAAAACAGTTCCTAACATATAAAATTATGGTCATATAGATGGGTCTATATCACAACGTTGAACTTACACAAGTTCGATCGTTGTAATATCGAACCCTACTGTCCGAAACCCAACAAAACCAAAAGCACAGAACAGCGTTCTGTGACAAAAAACAAAACAAAACAAAACTTAAACTGAAGTGGGGGGCTTCGCCCCCAGACCCCCCCCACACCCCCCTACTTAAATATCCCAACTCCAAGATCGCAACACAGTGGCGGAAATAGCAATGGCCAAAAACAGCCCACCGATTTTTTTTCACTGGGAAAAAAGTCGATGCGCCGTGGCTTCGCTATTTTCCACTTTTTGACTTTCGGGTTCGATATTATAACGTTCAAACTTGTTTTGGTTCGACATTGTAATATAGACCCTAGATGTTCACCTACCTTGCCTGACTCCTAGAGCTCCACAAACATACAAGTGTAGGCCAGATCCTCTCTACAGAATGTATGCTTGCATCTTGAATAAAAGAGGCAGTTGGCCCATCCTAGCTTCTGTTTTTTTTTTTTTTTTTTTTTTTTTTGTAAGTGAAAGTGAGGCTGTGTTTTGTACAGGAAATACATTTCCATTACAGAAAGGTGATAAATGGACAACCAGAACTGTGGTACCCTGCCATTAGGTGCTTAACTCATTCCCTCCAATGGAGCTCTGGAAGTCTGCTCTATAACTTCCAACAGGCAGAGCCTAAGCTTTTTGATATAATCAAATTATGTCCTCACATTTCAGACAAATAGTTGTATCTCAAGAACCATGGGGGTTACTAAAGAAGTATAATGACAAACTCTTCAGCACAAACTTTTAAGCAGGAGTATTCTTTAGGTTCTAGGTCTTAAAATGGATTTTTTTAAGTCAAAGTAAACATGGTAACTATTAAGTTTGTAATATTTTGTAAACAACTTACAATAACTCAGCAAAAACTCATATGAGGCTAAACAGTCTGTGCTGCTTGGTTGTTGAGATATTTATAAAAACATGAAATTTATAAAAATAAATATTGCACGAACAGCAACTGATATCTCAACCTGCAATACACAGACGTCAAAAATCAATACATTTATGTTTGCCATTGTTTAAGCTTTAAAATAAAGTATTTTAATACTTTGTACACAGTATGATTTTGGAATTATTAATCTAAATATGAACAACCAATTTCTGATGCCTAAAGGATGCAACTTTAGTAACACCTGGAGGCATCACTCAGCTGTAATGAGTTAAGAAAAAAGCAGGTACAGTCAATGGAAAGGTACATTCCTGCTCTTGGTTTCTGCCTTTTTACCTTTATGATTCAACAGAACCACTTTTCTAAGGAAAAGTGGGAATGTGGAAGGCAACTAATAATGCAGCAGAGATCAGACACAAATATTTATTGTTTTTATAAGTTTCGCATACAACTGTGCTGTTCTTCACATGCCTCACCGCTACAGTAAAACCCCTTGACTTGCAAAGCTACATCAGGAATTGGAAGGGAGAAAACAGTGATTGTCTTGATGAGACCCTTCAGAAATGAGGTCTCAAACTCTGGTCTGCTTCTAGACTGAAGATTCAGTTTACAGTGTTTCAAAAAGGTGTGGACAGTGGACCAAGTGGTGGCCTGGCACATGTTTTGTGATGACACATTCCTGTAGAGGCTGTCTTTGTAAAGTGTACCCTAGTCAGTCTTTGAAGGGTACTTACATGTTCCTCATAACAGAAAACAGCTCAGATTGATAGCCATTTGGACAAAGATTGTAGATAAATACTGTTCTTCCCTCATTCTCTTGAGTGAAAGACAAACAACTGATCCATCAATTGAAAGGACTTAATTCTATCTAGGCAATATCTAAGCTGTCTCTGTAGATAGATCTAGTTGGTGCAACTCCACCCCCCCCCCCACACACACACACACTTGTGCCAGGATTGAGATGGGAATGCAGGCAGTCAAACAGAATGACTTGGTGAGATTTCTGAAACCATTTTAAAGATAAATGACAGGTATGTTCTAAGCAGACTTTGTGCCTAAAGAACATGATGGTTCTTTGCACAACAGGGCTTGTAGTTCTGATAGACTCCTAACTGATGTGACAGTTAAAAGAAAACAGTTTTAAAGAGAGATGTTAAAGTAGGACTGATACTGCTGTTTTAAGGGAGTCAAAGATCAATTTTTCAGGACAGAAATTGAAGTCCCAATAAGGTGAAATTCTCCTCCTTTGTGGCCAAAGGTGGAAGACTCCCTATGAGAAACTGCTTCACAAGATAAGTAATTTGCTGGATGGTTACTATCATGGAACACATGTTAAAATGGCAGTTGCATGCATTTTTATTGAATAGTAGGACAGTACTGCTGAATATAGGTCTGACAGATAAAGAGCAGAAGGAGCCCATGTTTCTCTTCTGGCATCAAATGGAGAATCTTCTTCCAACGTTTTGCTGTTAGTTTTTAACACTACTACTACTATTACTGTATTCTAGTCTATTAAGACATTTTTATTTACCTTTTACTAATCCTGACTGACTGTAATTTCCTGCAGGACTTAGTTTGATCCTGTTATGCTCGACTTTGCTCTCCACCCACCCCTGACATCACTTCATTTATAGTAGGCCTACCCATCCCTATCCAAATTCTGACCTATTATCAGTGTAAGATTATGCTCAACAGGGTTTTAAGGTTGAAAGTAATTCTGTTACAAATATGTAACATAAATAAGGTATAAAATAAAGCTTGCTTAAATGCAGAAACAGAGTTTAGTAATATGTGATCAGCATCCATACTAAATGACCGTGGCTTGGAAAATAAGGAATCTGCTGAATGGACATTTTTTCCTTACAAACAGGATGTATGCAAGAGCAAAAATGCAAAATCTGCTTTTAAAGAACAATGTGACAATTTGTTTCCTTAAAAACATGTTTGTCTGCATATAAGATAATGGACACAATATGTTTCCTTAAACAACAGGACATGTTTATGACACTGTTACAATGTGTTTCCTTAAAAACATGTTTTTCTGCATTTGGCACAAGAACAGATGTTCTTATACAAAGATACAAATAGAATACTAAAGACAAAAAACAGGATGTTCACACTGTCAGAAAAGCTGAAAAATAATATCATTAAGTCAGCAGTTTGCGTCAGCATCTGCAACGATCAGTATTGTTTTTATAGGATGAGCAATTCTCCAAAATAGAATACCAAGAGGAAATGTATATGTATGTGCATGACTAAAAGTGTATATAAAGATCTGTATTAATCCAGTTATGTTAGGGGTATTGGTAGGGACACATTTGTCCCGAGGTAAATGTTATATTCTCTCACATCATCTGTGCTATATGAGAAGTAAAGTGGAACAATACTTTAAGCTGCAATGTTAGTCCGTCTGGTTTATTATAAAAAGTTATTTGTTACTGTTCTAAGTTGATGCTGCAAAGTATATTCTCTCATTAGTGTATAGTCTGCAAGTTTCTGTATGCAACAGACTGTGAATGCAAATATAACCAGACTTTGATTTCAGCAGAATCCAGCCAGCAAGACTGAGGGTCTTAAGAAGACTTCAAATCTATCACAGTAAGCAGCCCCATATAATTTTTCAATGGCAAGCTAGCCTGCATTTGAAACTAAAATCTGCATTCAAACACGGGGGGGGGGTGATGGTAAGCCCTGCAGAGGGTCACTTCAGTCAAATTGCAGTAACTAGCATTTATACATATGTGTAAACCCTAAGCAGAAGTATTCCAGTTTATGCCGCTTGCAGTAGTAAAGTTTTTTTAGACGTCTAAATCCAGAGTGAGACTAGTTTGGGAAAGTCGCAGTGCCATTAATTCTTCAAGAAAAGGTGGATATCTACATTGTACAGCAGTCTGCTGCCTGTTGTGCTTCACCAGCTTCTCAAGTGACTCTGAAATGTTTCCAGCCCTCAGCAACAACAGCCTGATCACCTGTTTTCTTGCTAACTGGTAAGACTTTTTTCTGTGTCACATTTTTAGTATGGATGCTATTAGACAGTTTGGATATTATTAGACATTTTGGATGTTGTTAGACAGTATGGATATTATTAATAGACATAATTTGTGTAGGAGTAAACCAAGCTTTAGTAAACTGCAATGTTGGTATACACAGCAAATTAGTAAATATAACACCTTATCAGGGCAAGTTGATAGTAAGGCATTATGCAAATGTATTACAATATTTGACTGGTATCTCAAAGAACACCATGTGGGGTATGACAAATGTTTATTGTGTGATTCAACAAAAAATGCATTTTGTGTATTATGCCATAAAAAAGTATTGCATCATATTGCTAAAAAATAGACTGTGGAGACAGATCTGTTCATGATAAAGAATTAACTAAGGGTAAAATGTTTCCATTATATTCAGATGTTGAACAGTTATGTCCTGTCACCACATGTGAGTCAAATTAGTTACTGACAGGACCTTTAGTACATTTTGTTACAAAAGAATGTAATAAACTTCTAAAAGATAGACACAATGAGTTCAGGAAGTTTAGACAAGTTATACATACATCTTTTCAAAAGTGCATAGGAGTTTTAGATTCAGCAGAACAGGTTCCTGAGACATATCAGGCAGACCATGCAACATTACAGGAAACTCTTAAACAGCAGTTGCAGGATAAAGGAAATAAATTAGCTGAACTGACAGAGACTGGGGACTTCCTGCATACACAGCTAATCTGTGCAAAATAAATATATTTTATAATATGTTTGTGTTTTGAAAATGGTTAAGCATACATGGTAGGATGGTAGGATCTGATGTCTGGACAAATCATTCTCAAATATTTAACACTTCCATTCAGTTAAAGCAAGACATTTATCAGTACTACAGTAAAGTAGAGCATATGACTGCCATTCTTAGCATAGTCAAAAGGTAAACAAAACTGTTCTAGTGTATAACAATTAAATACAATAGTTAATAAGAATAAAGATTTAAAGTCACAAGACTGACATGCTTAAATAACAGGCAGACAACAGCAAATATAAATAATGTAAATATAAACATGTGTTAGTTAAGCTAATATCCATTTGTTTTTTACAATTTTTATATAATTGTATAGTAACACCACACCAAACAGTTCAAGTTCTGAATTTTAAAAGGAAATAAAATCACAAATGGTATTAGTCAAACAGTTTTTCTAAAATTAATGGCAGGGCAGTTAAATAAATAAAAAAATACTGACAAATATGTAAGTTAATTGTAAAATAATGTTTAGTTTGCATAGTTATGCAAATCACAATCAAATTAAAGGAAAAATGCCAAAAGAATTAACTACAGTTTATAGAGTCTGAAATGTGAGCTCAGATCTTCCTAGACTGGATGAATAGTTACAGGAAATGTTGGAAAGATAAGATAAAAACAAGACTGATTGCCAGACAAGTAGCTTGAGTTTTTCTAAATCATTATTATTATTAAAATATAATTGTTAAAATGTTTACAGGCAACACTATTTGGTAATTGTAATAAAATATCGCAATTGTGCATAGATGTCACTGATAATCTGTTTGCGAGTAAAGGTTAAAAGTAAAATAAACTCAGTTGCATCAAGTACAGCCAGAAGATGGTCTATAGCATGCATACAGTTCAAATCAATTGTGCAGAATGGTATAAATACCTACAAGTGGTAATAAGCAGCAAAGGCTTTATAAAAATGATCAAATCAGACAGGGGTCTATAGTTTGATAGCCTAGTGGAGCAGATGTGTGGTCAAAGTATTGGGCTGGTGTACATTCTACAGCAAATAAACAATACTGCAGTATACTACAGGGGGAGGGGCACTTTCTCAGTTTTACACTGACTGTATAAGCAGTACTGCACAAGGGTCTAAAATAAAGCTACAGGAAGAAATATCTCATTCCTTCTTGACAATACTCTTTTAGGGGGGGGAGGGAAAAACAGGTATTAGTGTATTAGAAATACTGGTAAACTGTATTAAACCTGACAGGATAAGATATTTTACAAGATGTTAATAGCTATCATAATGGTTATTATTTTATTATTTAATATTAAATTGTATTTACAACCTGTTAAACTGTAAAGCTATACAAGAGATGCTTTAAATAACAATAGATGATTTAAAATTGCTTTATTACAACTATACAAAAGAGAGTAAAGATATGTAAAAATTTGAACAAGACTGGTCACTATTTTTAATATTTTTTGGCAAAACAATGTTGGTATAAAAAGCATGAATGTTTCTAATTGCTGAGTATGTAGTTTAAAATAACAGGACGTATGCCTCTGGTGGCAATTCCACTAAATACCTCTAAAGAGACATAAGAATTTTCCAAAATTTTGCTTAATATTAATGTTATTACATTTGTAAGATTAGACTAAATGTACTTTATAGTCTTTGTATGTACAAATGCAGAATAATTCAGTACAAATGATAATCTTTGTATGTACAAATGCAGAATAATTCAGTACAAATGAAACTGTCTAGAATGAATATGTGTAAAAAAATGGGTCCAGGGTACCTACTAGATTGAAATGCATAAATAGCAAACAGTCTGTGTAAATACATACTGTACAGGATACATTGTAATAAGTTCAAAAGTAATTTGTCAAGTTGTAATATCACTGGTTTTACCCCAGTTAGAGGAAAATTATATTAAAATATTGTACTCATACAGCTAATGGACTAATATACGTACATAGCATTCTTTAGTGTATGAATCATGTTTTTTTTTAATTCTCAAGTTTAAATATACTGAAATAATTGCATTCAAATATTTATTATCTAAGCCCAGTTCAGTACTTTACTGACATGTTAATGGGCAGTTCAGAGACATGACCACAATGTTACGGTTAAAATTATATTAAAACTGTATATTTTCAGCAGTGTATAAATGCTTGCAGTAGCACGTAGTTCTTGTCTCTTATAGTTAATTCAACAGTTGCAAAGAGTTAATGGAACAGTTCTAAGCCATAAATTAAATTTTGTAATTGCAAAAGAATAAATTAATCAAGTTAAAAATAAAATTAAAGCAGACACAGCTCATAACTGATAAAATATTTTCACAGAATGGTCTGTAAAAGAAAAAGTTGTTAGATACATTCAGTTTTGGTAGTAATACTTCATATCATTGTAAAATTGCATTTTGATTTGGTGTATCAAAAGAAGACTAAAGGTTTTGTTTCTTAACGTGTTTTCTATATAATGTAATCAAAAATACATATCAGTATAAAGTGTTTTGAGCACATTAAAATAAAAAGAGGGAATTGTAAGATTATGCTCAACAGGGTTTTAAGGTTGAAAGTAATTCTGTTACAAATATGTAACATAAATAAGGTATAAAATAAAACTTGCTTAAATGCAGAAACAGAGATTAGTAATATGTGATCAGCATCCATACTAAATGACCGTGGCTTGGAAAATAAGGAATCTGCTGAATGGACATTTTTCCTTACAAACAGGATGTATGCAAGAGCAAAAATGCAAAATCTGCTTTTAAAGAGCACTGTGACAATCTGTTTCCTTAAAAACATGTTTTTCTGCATATAAAAATAATGGACACAATATGTTTCCTTAAACAACAGGACATGTCTATGACACTGTTACAATGTAAAGGGCTTTTATTTTGCACTGTCGGCAAACTTCTTCAGACAACCATTTGATCCTCAGTGCAGGTATAAATACCATGAATTACAAATCAATTAAACAATTAACATTCACAACCTAAAAACTTTTTCATACCATTCTCTAAAAGGTATAAGGGCATCCAAAAATGTGTTAAAAGACACACATCATTAAAACTGTACTAAAGGACTTAGCCCTAAAGGCATACATCAAAATATTACCTATAAATGGCGTATACAAAATACATAAACTGTTATAAAAATAAATATAAACATATCTACATTTCTACTCATTATTTACTATAAGATATGTTTATAGACTACTAAAAATTATACTCTGTCTGTATTTAAAAGTAAGAGTTTAAAAATAAGTGAATTTTTACTCCAATACAACCACCCCATAACTGAAGTCATCTCATAAGACTCAAGTTTTAACACACTACTCAAACTGCAACTTTCATTTAGACCTGGTGAGTTGTAAGCATTAAGTCTAATCTGCCAGGATAGCTCTAATTCTTCCAATCGTAATGGTGTAGGGCCTCCTCTTTTATCTGATACAGGTTGATCAATAACTAAAAATCTAAAATAGTGTAACGGGAATTCAGAAATATGTTTGGCTAGAGCATTGTCTTGTTTATTCTTGTTGATAGCATAAAGATGCTCTTACATACGGTCACAGAGTCTCCTCTCTGTCTTACCTATGTAGAATGCCAAACATCCCTGGCACTGGGCCAAGTAAACAACCATCTTAGAGTTGCAATTAGCCCTACATCTTAGCTTGTATTGGAAGCCTTGTACTTGAAACCTGTTAGATTCAGTTACAAATTTACAGTAATTACAATTCTGGCATTTGTACATTCCAGAAGTTTTAGGTTGCTTCCACTTTTGTTGCTCGAACAAAGAAGATTCCTACCTTTCTTAAATGTAGTGCCTGGGTATTCTCCTAACTTATTTAAAACTCCTGGGTTACTCGCAAAAAGATCCCAGTTATAACACAAAATTTCTATACAGTGATAGCTTAATACATTGTAAGTGGTGATAAACCTAGTTCCTGTAGCATTAAGTGCAACAGGAGCAATAGGTACAACAGGAGCAATACTACCTATTTTATCTAATTCAGACTCCGGTGTGGTAAAATTACTCCTGTTAGATAAAATAGGTTTGTACAATCCTTTAGCTCATTTAAGGTAAACCTCAGTAGTTAGTTCATCAATTAATCCTGAGGGGTAACCTCTATGTTCAAACATTGTTTTCAAAAGTTGGCATTCCTCTTGAAAATCATACTCTGTAGTGACAATACGAGCTGCCCTCACTAGTTGGCCCTTAATGACTGAACGTTTCTGGTGAAATGGGTGACAACTAGTAAAATGGAGGAAAGTATTAGAGTATGTTTCCTTCCTATGTATTTTAGCCACATAGCATTTCAAAGCATAATTCTTAGTTAAGCTAAGTAGGCTATCTTTTTAGTATTAAAAGTGGAAGTAAAACGAAGAATGTCAGTTGAAATATTGAAAATATTCACTAACATCTCACTAGATTCTACATCACCGTTAAGTAAAATAAAGATGTCATCTAGGTAACGAGTATAAAAAACCAAACAGTTTTTAATACTGAAATTTTTGATTACATACTCGGACTCCCAGTGGGCCATGATTAAATTAGCTATACTTGCTCCACAAGGAGAGCCCATTGCCACCCCAGTTTTCTGGAGGTAAAAGTTGTCACCGAACATAAATAAATTATTATATAATATAATTTCCAAAAGTTCAATCACCAGTGATATTTCCTCTGGAGTAGCTCCATTCTTAATTAATACTTGAGTCACCCAGTCTACACCAATATTGTGAGGTATACAAGTGTAAAGATCTTTCACGTCCACAGTAAGGAAGTTGTAGTCTGGATGAAACTCCAGGCTATTCAACTTCTCCAAAAACGACCAGGAATCCTTGTAAATTTGTTGCTCAGGTTTTAAAAATTTTTGCAAAATAGAATCGACTACCTTGGCACATGGATAAGTGGGTGACCCACATCCATCAACAAGCAGTCTCATAGGTGGGTTACCCAAATCCTTGTGAATTTTAGGAATACCAAAAAGGTAAGGGTACCTTGGGAATTGTATGGACATATAGTGGAATACATTTTGTTCTATTCGCCCCTCAATAAACATATCTGATACACTATTCTTAATTACTGTATACGCATGGTTTATTTCTGAACGAGAACTAAGTTCATATGAGGGGTCATCCAACAAGTTTATCATACGATTAAAATAGTCTGCGTTATCAAAAATTACCAAGCCCCTTCCCTTACCGGGCTTGCAATCTCGAATATCATGCAACTTAATAAATTCCAAATACTCTTTCTCTTTCTTCAAGGTGGAATCAGACAAGTAATCACTATTCTTGTGTTTAATATTATGACGAATGTCTAGTTCGCAAAATTGTTCAAACACCTGAATAAGTGGATGCAATGGGGGGTTGAAAGTACTAGAAATTCTAAACTGGTCATTTTGGGCTGTTACTACATTAGCCCCCATCATTAAATTGAAATTCAATTTCCTGGTGAAAATTTTTAAATCAATGATGGTTCCTACTAAGTCAAACTTCTGCATGGGGACATAAGTATTGCCCTTAGACAAAAAGTCCACCATATCAGAATTTATACAGACAGAGGAAAAATTAAAAACTTTAAAATCTCCTGTCCTATTATTAATGATGGTGGGTTTACCCTCCACCAATACTTCATCTGCCAAAACTGCATGATAATCAGAAGGTCCAACATTAAAATTAAAATTATCGGAAAGCATTGAATCTGAACTCCTTATTTCATCAGACCAAAAACATGGGTCAAGTATATCATTAAGCACATTAACTTCTAAAGTCACTAGATTCAAGTCTTGTTCCTCCTCAATCTCTGTTTGGTTTTCTTCTGATTGGTGTTGTTCCATTGTTTGGGTCTTGCCCCCATTTGGTTTACCTCGCGAAAATTGTATTGTTTATTTAAATTGGACAACCTTTCGCTCCTCCTAACCTCTGTGTAGCCTTGACCATCAATATGGTTAGAATCACCGACAGTATGAACTGTTCTGTTAGCAAGCTGGTTTACTTGTTGGTTTTGGTTAGAGATGAGTGGAAGGCCATTATTAATAACAGAAGGTGCACTAAGCTCAGAAGGGACTTGCCAAACCTGTGCAATAGAAGGTAGTGGATACACCTTACCACTCTGATATGCTTTACAGTCACGGTCTAGCTTCTTGGCTTTATTACTTTTAAGTTCAGCCAAGTACTGGTCTATACTGGTAAAAATACGTCCATATTTGTACTTATACCTGGCAAAATCATTGTCCAATTTACTCTTTGCGTCTAAGTCTGCCACTTGTCTATTAAGCTCTTCCACACAAACAGAATAGTGTTTGACCATAAGTTCAATCAATTCTAAGCCTTGCCGGTCAAATAGTTCTAACAGTTCCTTATGGAAATCAGAGTTAGGTACTAAACCAGTTGGATATCGATGGTGCCTTAAACCTTTAGGCACTATCCTACATTTCAAACATTCTTGAAAGTAGGAAATTTACAACTGAAGCTTCTTAACTTTGACTAGCAAACTGTCAAATGTTTTTAAATGTGTAACAATATCAAATGTAAAGTTGTTACCTCCGGTAGTTCCTTGCTGCTGATTATGCGTACTCGTAGGAGAAGACGCTGAAAAGGAAAAACTCTCTGCTAACCAATTCGTCAAGTTGGGGTAAGCAGAATAATTGTTCACTTGATGTGTTGACAAATTAGAACCCGACTTTGGTAATAGGTTAGACTGTGTGTTAATATCCAACACTGTTCCTTCATTACTTCCCGAGGAGCTCACAGGAGGTACAGTCAAAGGCGCTGGTTGATTAATATTATTAGGTGATTGTAAGTTCACTGTGGGAGTTGTAGCATTATTTTGGTTACGTTGGTTTTTATTGTTGCCCAACTCCATCCTGCTGGGTGGTTCCGGTAATGTCTGCACGGCAGTGTTATCTCGTCGCATTTCGCTGATGTTATGATTTACACCAGATAGGGATGGCAAGCTGTTCTGGATAGCTTGTTGTTGTTTGTCAAGATTATCGAGCCTTGTAAGTATATACTCAACTCGAGATACAAGGGAATCTAGCTGATTACTGTGAGATGCAATTTCTGACGCTGGTGCTGCTCCGGCAGCACTATGACAGCTCTTCAGTAGTTCTGGTGTTCTGTTCGGTTCAAAGCTACTAGAATTGCTGGCAGACCCAGAAGCCATAACAAACTTGAAACCAAATAGACAAAAACAGACTTAAATCACTTAAAACCGGGCGAAAGCAAAGCAAGTAGCACACCAGTAGATCCAAAAGTTTAATAAAGTAAAGCGCTTTTCGTTTGCACTGTCGGCAAACTTCTTCAGACAACCATTTGATCCTCAATGCAGGTATAAATACCATGAATTACAAATCAATTAAACAATTAAACAATTAACATTCACAACCTAACAACTTTTTCATACCATCCTCTAAAAGGTATAAGGGCATCCAAAAATGTGTTAAGAGGAATGCCATCTTTTGAAAACAATGTTTGAACATAGAGGTTACCCCTCAGGATTAATTGAACTACTGAGGTTTACCTTAAACGAGCTAAAGGATTGTACAAACCTATTTTATCTAACAGGAGTAATTTTACCACACCGGAGTCTGAATTAGATAAAATAGGTAGTATTGCTCCTGTTGTACCTATTGCTCCTGTTGCACTTAATGCTACAGGAACTAGGATTATCACCACTTACAATGCATTAAGCTATCACTGTATAGAAATTTTGCATAAAAACTGGGGTCTTTTTGCGAGTAACTCAGGAGTTTTAAATAAGTTAGGAGAATACCCAGGCACGACATTTTAGAAAGGTAGGAATCTTAAAGTATTGTTCGAGCAACAAATGTGGAAGCAACCTAAAACTGATGGAATGTACAAATGCCAGAATTGTAATTACTGTAAATTTGTAACTGAATCTAACAGGTTTCAAGTACAAGGCTTCCAATACAAGCTAAGATGTAGGGCTAATTGCATCTCTAAAATGGTTGTTTACTTGGCCCAGTGCCAGGGATGTTTGGCATTCTACATAGGTAAGATGGAGAGGAGACTCTGTGACCGTATGTAAGAGCATCTTTATGCTATCAACAAGAATAAACAAGACAATGCTCTTGCCAAACATATTTCTGAATTCCCGTTACACTATTTTGATTTTTAGTTATTGATCAACCTGTATCAGATAAAAGAGGAGGCCCTACACCATTACGATTGGAAGAATTAGAGCTATCCTGGCAGATTAGACTTAATGCTTACAACTCACCAGGTCTAAATGAAAGTTGCAGTTTGAGTAGTGTGTTAAAACTTAAGAGTCTTATGAGATGACTTCAGTTATGGGGTGGTTGTATTGGAGTAAAAATTCACTTATTTTTAAACTCTTACTTTTAAATACAGACAGAGTATAATTTTTAGTAGTCTATAAACATATCTTATAGTAAATAATGAGTAGAAGTGTAGATATGTTTATATTTATTTTTATAACAGTTTATGCATTTTGTATATGTCATTTATAGATAATATTTTGATGTATGCTTTTAGGACTACATCCTTTAGTACAGTTTTAATGCTGTGTGTCCTTTAACACATTTTTGGATACCCTTATATCTTTTAGAGGATGGTATGAAAAAGTTGTTAGGTTGTGAATGTTAATTGTTTAATTGATTTGTAATTCATGGTATTTATACCTGCATTGAGGATCAAATGGTTGTCTGAAGAAGTTTGCCGACAGTGCAAACGAAAAGCGCTTTACTTTATTAAACTTTTGGATCTACTGGTGTGCTACTCGCTTTGCTTTCACCCGGTTTTAAGTGATTTAAGTCTGTTTTTGTCTATTTGGTTTCAACACTGTTACAATGTGTCTCCTTAAAAACATGTTTTTCTGCATTTGGCATAAGAACAGATGTACTTATACAAAGATGCAAATAGAATACTTTAGACAAAAAAACAGGATACTCACACTGTCAGAAAAGCTGAAAAATAATATCATTAAGTTAGCAGTTTGCGTCAGCATCTGCAACAATCAGTATGCTTCTACAGGATGAGCAATTCTCCAAAATAGAATACCAAGAGGAAATGTATATGTATGTGCATGACTAAAATTGTATATAAAGATCTGTATTAGTCCAGTTATGTTAGGGGTATTGGTAGGGACACATTTGTCCCGAGGTAAATGTTATATCTCTCACATCATCTGTACTATATGAGAAGTAAAGTGGAACAGTACTTTAAGCTGCAATGTTAGTCCATCTGGTTTATTATAAAAAGTTATTTGTTACTGCTCTAAGTTGATGCTGCAAAGTATATTCTCTCATCAGTGTATAGTCTGCAAGTTTCTGTATGCAACAGGCTGTGAATGCAAACATAACCAGACTTTGATTTCAGCAGAATCCAGCCAGCAAGACTGAGTGTCTTAAGAAGACTTCAAATCCATCACAGTAAGCAGCACTATATAATTTTTCAATCAGTCCCTTCACTCCTATCATATTCAGCAACATAACCACTCACATGCTCTTACCCCCCCCCCCAGGCCCCCAACCACAGAAATTCCATCTGCCTCATCTGCTCTTCATACAATTACATGGAGATAAATTTCATTATTGTCCTTAGTTACATTTTACTTCTTATACCTCTAACTTCAAATATCGATATTCCACCATTTCCTTTCTTATTATTACATAATTAGAATGAACTAATAAGACAAATCTTTTCCACTTCTCTTCATTAACTCCACTTCTGCCTCCCTCCACTTCATACTATGTCTCACTTTTTCCTCTTTACTATAACAACCAAAATTTAAAATGTTTCTGCAAGCATTATGTCACTTTCTGCTGCTACTAACAGCCTATCTACCAAACTATCACTGTATGCTTTTACCTCTACACACCTGTCCAATTTCAATTTACTCATCACAATATGAAATCAGGGATAGCTATACCAATATATCTCCCTGCCCTTTTAATCTCTTACCCTGTTTTTAAGCACAATTACTGGCACTACTCTGTTGTTGCCTCACAGCAAGAGGTTCTCCCGTTCAATTCTCGGCTGGAGTGTGGGGAATGCATTCTGTGTGGAGTCTGCATGTCCTCCCCGTGGTTGGGTGGCATTCGAAAGACATGCGTAATTGGGCGTGCTTCATTGAAGGTTGGACGTCAAGCTGGCACCTTGGCATTCGTGAAAATCTACTGCCAATCATTAGCGGAACGGAGTTCCGCTGTGGCGGACCCTAACCGGGAAAAGCCAAAAGACAAACAACAACTGGCACTACTCTACTCATAAAAATAATTAAGCTCATACAGGTCCCCTCTAAATTAGTACACTACCTTTCAAAAATTCCATAGTGTGATGATGTGGTGATGTGCTCCCTAGCCCAAATGTAGCACATCAAACCCTTCACCTTTTATTGTTCCACTTATCTTCAAAAAAAAATGAATACTGTCTGCATCAACCTCTGTAGCATTTGTAACAAAATTATAGAACTACATGCCTGGATATCAAGTATAACTCTGATATTCTTGCCATCACTGAAACCTGGCTTAAGCTTAGAATTAAATGTTCTAAACTATCCCCTTCAGGCTACAGTGTTATCAGAGCTGATAGGCCCCACAAGAAAGCAGGAGGTGTAGCCTTAATTTATATAAGTTCATACAGTCTATGTCACTAGTCATACAATATCCAAAAAAAAAATTCCAAAATGCTGAAATAGTAATATCACTGCTAAAAATCAACAATTAAAAACTGCTATGTTTTGTTACAGTCTAGATCCCACCTGGAAAGAATATAACAACTTTAGAAGAAATCCTCTTCTGGACAACTAATATATACCATATGAAAAAAAAAAATAGTAGGATGGATGTAAGCATACTGAGTGTCAAAGCCTTACATCATTTTCCCTCAGCTAGTTTAAACCTTTATGGTTACACATAACTTATCAAAATGCACACTAGATTTAATAATATCAACAGTAAAGGTGCAGTTCCAGACTAGATACTGGTCTCTGACCCTAGTAAATTTTCCACCTCTGGAACCTATCCAAAACTCACTTAGTGACCACCTTCTAATGTATACCCAAAGAAATACCACCCACAAAATAACACTCACTAACTTAAAACAGCCAGAAACCTTTTCAGATTCAATAGACTCCTTCATCAATACACTGAAAGCCTTTAATTGTTCTGTCCTAAAAACTCTGACTCAATGAGGCAGTCAATACTTTTAATACCTTATTCTTAAATACTCTAAACAGCCATGCCCCACTCTACAAAAAAAGAGTGAAAATTAACCACACATAATGGCTCACTACTCAGACAAAAGCTACAATGTCAGCAGAGACAAATCTTGGAAAGAATGGCTTAAACTCAAAACTCCCTATAGCCTGCAACATTATAGGGAATTACACAATCTAAGTAAAAAACAAGTTAACCTAGTTAAAAAAAACAAACAACCCCCCCCCCCAATATTATAGCCATCTACAACTTCAACACAAAAATGACCCCCCAAAAGTCTGGACATCAATACATAACCTGTTGCATACCAGCAAAAACATGGAACCAGTAGAAACTGCAACCTCATTCAATAACTACTTCATAGAAAGTATTTCCTCCCTAACTAAAAACTCTTCACCCCCATCCAGTGCTTCTACCACCCAGCAAACAATAGTTTAGACCAAAACAGCATTCGCCACACATGGTACACACTACCATTTCTGTTACTCCCCTCCCCTCCAGCATCTCCACGTGAACCTAATTCACCCATATATCCATTGCTAGCAGCTTCCACTTCGGACCTGTCTTCACATCAATGGTAATAGAAAAAAAAATACTTAAACTCAAACCTTGTTCCATTGCAGCTGACATCTTCCTACCTGAATACCTAATGATAGCTGCTGATGCCAAACTGTACCCAGTCTCCATCCTTATCAACAGATCATTATCTGAATCCTATGTACCATCCCTATGGGAAAAAAAACTATATTTTCCCTCTTCTTAAAGGAAGCACCTCAGATGATTTCTCTAATTTTTGGTCTATTGCAATATTATCTCATCTTTCAAAAATTCTTGAAAGATGTATTCATAAGCAACACCTCTACTATCTTCTACAAGAATGGTCATCCAAAATGGCTTCTTCCCAACACACAGTACAAATACTGTTATCCTTTCATTCACTGACACCATAAACACACAGAGAAACTTGAGTAAACTTGTTTCTTCCTTGACCTGTCAAAAGCCTTCAACATAGCTTCTCACCCTAATCTCCTCTATAAACTGTCTCAGCTTGGACTATCCCCTTCTTTATTACTGTGGTTCAGTTGCTATTTAACTGACAGGCTCCAGTCTGTAAAAAGTACAGTTGTGTACACTTACCATAAATGTAGATGTCTGAGTGTATTCACTGTTGCAGTCATCACACTTGGGTTATCTGCCTGCAGGTAGCCCTCAGTCGGCTCAAATACCAGAGTCTTAGTATTTCTGCGTCGGATGCTGTCGCTTTTTCCATGACATCAGGGGTATAAAAACAGGTAGCCAATGCCATTACATCAGTTTTTCTTCCCCCAAATGTCAGGAGCCCCCAAATAGGGAGCTATTATATGGTGTGGAAACCACCACTAGTAAAATGTAAATACCAATACCATTAGGAATAGCCATAGAGAGGAGAGCTAGAAAGACAGAGAAAACCAGGGGGCTGGAGGGAGGAAAACCAGGACTGCAACAGTGAATATACTCGAACATCTACATTTATGGTAAGTGTACACAACTGTACTATGTTCTTCGTGTTTCACTGTTGCTGTCATCACACTAGGGTTGATTCCCAAAGCTGAGGAAGGGTGGAGGCAGTCAAGAAGAGTTAGGGCTGGCTAGTAGGCCCTGCATGACTGCTGTAGCAAATCCTGCCTTGGATTTGGAAAATATAGGTAAGTGGTAATGCTTTGTAAAGGTGTGTACAGAACTCCAAGTTGCAGCTTCCAGAATGTCCCTGGTAGGGACTCCCCTGAGAAATGCTGTAGAGGTAGAAGTAGCCCTAGTGGAATGTGTTCTGACCCCCTGAGGGGTTAGTTTTCTATGGTGCTTGTAGCAGAAATAAATGCAGTGTGCTATCCATTTGGAAATGGTTTGTTTAGAAGTGGCCTTGCCCTCTGCCCCTATTGCAAAGTTGACTAGCAGCTGGTCAGATTTTCTGAAAGGCTTAGTCCTATCAAGGTAGAACCTGAGCTGTCTGTGCACGTCCAAAAAGTGCAGAATCCTTTCCCCTTTATTCTGAGTGTTAGGGAAGATGGTTGGCAAATGGATGGAATGGTTTAGGGCCATACTGGGCACCACCTTATGCATAAAGGATGGGTTAGTCCTGAGGGAAACCCCTGTCAGCATGGAAGATAAAGGGTTCCACCACCATCAGTGCCTGTAGCTCAGACACTCTTCTAGGTAAAGTGATGGCTAGAAGCAAGGCTGTTTTCCAAGAGAGGAATTTTAACTCTGCTGAGGCAGCAGGTTCAAAAGGGGGAATTGTGAGCTTTTCCAGTACAAAGTTAAGGTCCCAAGCAGGGGTGGGTGCTCTCCTTGGGGACCTTAAGTTGTTGGCCCCTCTCAGGAATTTTTGATGAGAGGGTGAGAATTAGAGATGGCTCAGTACTGTAATGAGCCGAAATGGCAGGGGCATGAATCTTAATGGAGGAGAAGGATAGGCTTCTGTGGAGTAGCTCTGCTAAGTAATCCAGGATTAGAGGTAAGGGGGGCACTGCTGTGTCCTTTCTATTAGACTGAATCCAAGAACAATATATTTTCCATTTTCTGCATAGGATTTCCTAGGCCTTCTGGCTTCAGGAATGACATCCAGCACCTGTTTACTCAGGGTTGCTGGTGGAGTGTTTAAGGAATAAGCCAGGCTACAAGATTTAGAGTTTGCAATTGTGGATGCAAAATCTGTCCCTCCTGCTGTGACAGCAGGGTAGGGGTCTGGTGTAGGTGCCAGGTTGGTGCTGTTGTCAGGCTGTGCAGGAGTGGATACCAGTGCTGGCATGGCCAGTCTGGGGCAATCAGAATTGTCTTGGCCTGTCTTCTTTTATCTTGAGTAGTACACTTGACAGAAGGGGCAGAGGGGGAAAGACATAGATTGAGAGGTTTTCCCATTGAAAGGATAGGGCATCCACCTTCCAGGCCCTACTGTGAGGGTTCCTGGTGCAGAATTTGCTTAACTGGTTGCTGTGGGAGGAGGCAAACAGATCCACCTCTGGGGTCCCCCACCTCTGGATCAGAAGGTTGAAGGTGCTGGGCTCCAATTTCCACTCTGGGTCTAGGAGATTTCTGCTTAAGTCGTCTGCCAGTGAATTTTGTTTGCCTGGCAGGAATTGAGCTTGTAGATGGACTTGGTTGTCCAAAGCTGTGCTCCACAGAGTCATAGCTAACCTGCAGAGTGGGTAAGAATGGGTTCCTCCCTGCTAGTTTATGTACCACATAACTGTGGTGTTGTCTGTTTTTATCAGCAGTTGTCCTGGAAGGTTAGGTATCTGAAAGCTGTCAGAGCATTTTGTACAGTTAGCATCTCCTTTTAGTTGATGTGCAGGAGAATTTGGCTTGGGCTCCAGTGGCCCTGAATGCATTTGACAGCCATGTGGGCCCCCCATGCATAGTCTGATGCATCTGTGGTCAGGGTTTGGGCGGCGTGGGGTAGAGTAAAATGCAGTCCCTTGTTGTGGTTGCATGCTTCTGCCCATCAAAGGAACTCTGCGCTCAGACAAGGTATGACAGGAATGACTGTTTCCAGGTCCTGAGAATGTTGGCACCAAAGACTTTTTAAATACCATTGAAGTTTCCTCATATGCAGTCTTGCATATGGAATTAGCAGAGTACATGAGGCCATGAACCCTAGGGCTTGCAGTATTTTTCTTGCAGTTATTTGGGTTCTGGTGGCCATTTGTTTGAAGTAGTCTGTCAGACAGACCTGTTTTTCTGAAGTGAGAAATGCCATCTGGGAAGTTGTGTCCAAGCTTGCTCCCAGGAATACAATCTTTTGACTGGGCACCAGTTGTGATTTCTTTTCATTGATGGTGTACCCCAATGAAGTGAGAAGTCTTTTTACAAATGCCAGCTGCTGAAGCAGCAATTTCTGGCTGTCCACCTGAATCAGGCAGTTGTCCAAGTACGGGTAAATATGGATATTTCTCTGCCTGCAGTATGCAATGGCTGGAGCCAGGCATTTTGTGAATACTCTGGGCACAGTAGATGAGCCAAAGGGAGGTGCAGAGAACTGGTAATGCATAGATCCTGCCGTGAAAAGTAGATATGTCCTGCATGATTCCCTGATGGAGATATGCAGATAACCTTCTTTTAACTCTAGGGTGACTAACCAGGCATCCTTGGCTAGCATAGGAAGAAGCTGTTGCAGGGTAAGCATCTTGAATTTTGGGACCACCAGAAAGGTGCTGAGAATGGAAAGATCCAGGATTGGGTGCCAAGAGTCCTCTTTCCTGGGTACCAGGAATAGTTTGGAGTAGAAACTCTGACCCCTTTGTTCTACTGGAACTGGCTGAATAGCTCTTATGTTGAGCAGGAAAAGAACTTGGTTTTGAGCCTCTGCCCACTGGTTTGGAGGAAGGTCTGGAAACCTGCTTGTGGTTGGCAGTGAATGGAAATAAAATTTGTATCCCTGGGATACAATGTTAAGGCCCCATCGGTCCTGAGTGATGGACATCCAGTTTTTTGCAGGAAGGGCAAGTTTTCTTCCTAGGGGCACAAGCAATTGGGCAGGACTGGGAAGTAGAGTTGAGAAGTCATTGTGAACTTTTTCCATAGGAAGATGGCTTACCGCTCTCTGTTTTAGGGGTGGGAGCACTCCATTGCCTAGATCTCTGCATACCCTGAGACTGTAGTTTGGGTTGCCTGTTTCCTCTGGGTCTTGTTTGGGAAGGCCTGGAGGAGGCTGGAAAGGACCAGTGTTTTAAAGAGCAATGCCTACTGAATCAAGGTGGTTGCACTTGTAAGAATTCTTTTAACAGTTTGCATAGATTTAGCTTTTTCTTCCATCTTTTTAAGAACTTCTTCTGCTTTGGTGCCAAACAAAATGTCCTTATTTAAAGGAGTGTCTAGTAATTTGGATTTGACATAATCTGGCAAGGTCTGCTCAACCAGCCGAGCATGTCTTTTCAGTAAAGAGCTAGTGACTGCGGCCCTGCAAGATGCTTCTTGGGCATCAAAGCCACACTGCAAAGTATGCTTACTAACTTGGTTTGCAGAATGCATAAGCTCTTGCAAATCTTTATTTTCTGCATAATCTGGAAACAGAGGTAAGGTGTCTGGAGTAAGACTGGATTCTATGAAAACATCATCCACAACATCCAGGACAGGGTGAATAGCTAAAGGCCTGTGCTGAGGTAGCTCTAAAAATTCTCTGAGTCTCTTTTTGGACTGAGGATAGTCTTGGCATTCCCAATGGAAATGCTCTCAAAGTATGCAAGTTTCCACCAAAAGAGAAGTCCTCTAGAGGGGAGGCAAGGGAATGGATTCCTCTGCATCTGAATCCTCATAGGCTGATAAGGGCATGTCCTGATAATCAGAAAGGTCAGAGTCATCAGACTTCTAGTCCGTAGAATCTGAAGGCAACTGAATTCTTTGTCTCTTAGCAGGGGAAAGCTGGCTTCCCCTAATTAGCGTAATAAGGTCTTCAGCCATTCTAAGCATTTATTTTTGTGGCATGGGGGCTTGAGCATGCGTTTTGTCGGTTTTCTAGGCATAGTGCATTCTCTGGGCTTAAGAAACTCGGTAGTTTTGGCTAAAAAAGAAGTCTGTTTGATTCAAACATCGGTAGGTCGGAAAACACCCTCAGAAGCTGGTGCCTGCACAGCGGCTCCGGACCCATCCAAGGTAGAGACATCCACTGGTTCCATAGTCGAAGAAGCATCTCGTGGCATACCGGACTCTGAATGGGTCTCAGAAGAGGCCTGCAAATCCATAGAAGCGGGCATCAGGGGCAGCAAAGGCACCTCACTGAGTACCGGCGGACTGGCGATTATCTTAACAGAAGTGTCGTTGGCAGTTTTGGACCTATGCGGTCTGTCTCTGTCTTTATCCTTACGTTTTTTTTTCAGAAAATTGGTAGTCAGATGGCTTACTGAAGCCATTTCAGAATACGGAGATCGAGACCGAAATAATTTAACAACAAAAATAGCCTGACGATGAATTGTTCGGGCATTAAACAAGGCACAAAACCAACAGCGAGGGACATCATGGTCTGGGCCTAAACAGGTGACACAGTAAGAATGAAAATCTCTGTGAGGTATTTGCTTTCCACAGGCAAGACAATTGTTAATTTTTCCTGACATCGGTTAGAGCAAGAAAAAAGGATCCCTGACGGGGTTCTTAGCTTAAGAAGACTTCAGGATTATCAACTCAAATAACGAAAATTTCAGGTAGCGGCCGACCGGCACTTGCAAACTGCTTCTGCTCCGGGCTACTCCTCAGCAAGAAAGACTGATGTGATGACGTCGGCTACCTATTTTTATACCCCTGACGATCTGACGTCATGGAAGAAGTGACAGTATCTGACACAGAAATACTAAGACTCTGGTATTCAGGGCTACCTGCAGGCAGATAACCCAAGTGTGATGATTGCAACAGTGAAAGATGAAGAACATCTGCAGAATGCTCCCTCTCCATATTTGTAGGTCTTCACTGGTGTACCCCAAGGCTCTACTCTTGGTCCCCGACTTTTTAATATCTTTATTAATGCCTTCTACACCTCCATAGGTCCAGCCTCTGTTATACAATATGCTGATGATTCTACACTTATATGTGTATCTCATAACTTGCCTCGTTTCCTCCATATCATGTAAGAAGCTTCTTCCTCAGTTGAGAAATGGTTTCATAATGCCCAGCTACTAATCAACCCTAAAAAACAGTCACTCCTATCTTACCCCAAATCATACATGCCTGAAAGTGAATTTCAAAATCTTTTTACTAAACAAAACTGAATTTGAAGTAGTCTCCCAGACAAAACTTCTTGGGTGATTTTTGATGATAACCTTAAATTTGACCTGCACGTTCAAAATAGCATAAAAAGACTCACCAAAAATTAGGAATGCTCTACAGGTATAAAAACTTCCTTAGCAACACCACCAAAACCACTCTTGCCACTACCCACCTGCTCCCATCTCTCTCATAAGCTAACAAACCTTCAGGCTACATTTAAGCTGGAGGCATGTTATAACAAGGGTACAAAATTTGCCACAACAAACAATACAGCAGCCACCACTGTCTTGCTCTTACGGCTTTGAATTCACTAGAACTGCCTTACAACTTTGTTTACATACAGCTTACCTCTACACACATTAGTCAGTAAGCCAGTGACTGCCTGTTTTTACTCCTATTCTCCATTCCCATTACCCTAATGGACTACTTTGATGTAATGAGCAACATCTTCTCAGCATAAACTCCACAAATCTTCTGGCCAAAGTCTCTACTCATACTCTGTTGCTAAAAATGGAATGCCATCTCTCTGCAAATTAGATCTACCTCTAACCTCTCCAAATTCAAACTATTAAAAAATTACTGAATTAAAACTCTCCTCCTGCAGTACCCCAGGCTGAACGAGTCCCTACCTCCTGCCACCACTAGCATAGCTTGACTATGTTCAAAGTGAAGGAATTAGTAAAATCTATTTCTTAGATGAAGAAGAAATAGATTTTTACCTAGGCTATATTATCTAGTCATCGCTGTTTTAAGGAGTGCACTCAGTGGGTTTACTGTCATCTCTATGAACTGTAGGTTCACAATGAACTGGAGCTGAATTGTTTCTTAATTAATATGTCACTCTTCTGTATTAGGCTCTGTAATAACTGTATTTAGCTATAACCATATTACATCAGTGTGGAGCTTTTCTACCCAGGCCTCCACTGAAAACTGGATATTATCCCAGTCAGACTTGCCCAGTAAACAAATGTAAACTAAATAATTCTTCATTTTACCAGATAAGACCTTCCTTGTTTTCCATTTCTTAATTTCCTAAATAATACTGAACATGTTCCCAAAAAAAGGGTTTTAGAGGAATAAATGTCTAATCAGCCAAACTGCCAGCTTGAGTCAACATAGGTTCAGGTGGATTAGGGTACCAGGCAGATGAATGATCAGGTCTAACCTCTGGGGTAGGAAACATGGTGGCTCCTTTGCCAACTGCACCATCATGGAAAACTATGATGTCCAGGCCAATATGGCATTATCAGGATCATTCTTGGATTCTCCTTATATATCATTTACAGCAGTCTTGAAATCATGACACTGGGGATGTGCATACAGAGATAGGTTTTGTTAATGGGAAGAAAATGCGCCCACTTCCAAGCTCCACTAGATTGGATCCTTGTGCAACACCCTATCCAAAAGCATTTTGGTTTTCTAGAAAAGAGAACAGGTCTAAATATGAAACCCTCTGAACACCTCTTTTTTTTCAACTTCTTGTTGTGAATCCCAAGATGACTCTGTTCAGGTTGTCTGGGATACTGTTGAATAAAAAGTGAGTACACTAGTCTACCTTCTATGCAGGCTTGGATGACCAGATCCTGGGCTTGAACTGTTAGTCTACACAAGGTTTAAAAAAGAATGCCACCCGTAATACATACCACATTGCTGTAGTAATGCCTAAAGTGAGAAAGAGCATTCCCAGGTTCCAAGACTTTTTGAAAGTTTTGATAGCTTGGATAACTAACAGCATTTCCATCAGGTTGGTGTGGATTACTCTTTTTAAATTTGTTTGTCCTGGACTCTTAGGCCTCCAGAAAGAGCTACTTGAGCAAAAACCTAAGGCATCAGTCATCAGTGACTGGTTTCAGCTCAGCCAGTTCTAAACACTGGCATTTGTTCTTATACACTTTTTCTATCCACCCATCAGATAAACATCATTTAGATGCAAGGTAGTACCAAGTAGGACCTTGTCTACAGGCTATTTGCCCTGAGTCCAAGAGACCGTCAGGTACCACTTGTTCTGCCTCATGTGCAGCCTTACTAAGGGAAACTTTAGTATAGCTGGGGCCTTTTATCCTAGGGCTCTGAGGAAGTCCCTTATCACTGAATTCCTGTTTATTAGAAAAAGAATTCCTCCAAGAACAAGACTTTCCCTGATAGCAGATATATTTTACTTTCAACTATGTTCATTCTCCTCCCCAGAAAAATTGTGTATATGGAGTTTGGCTCAATTTAGGAAAACTGAAAGAAAGCCCCAGCTTTAGGAGGCAGTCCCTCCCTGGTGTTCTCTAATTTCATTTGAATTTCCTGCTCTGTCACACCCTGAAGGATGCAGTCATATAGATAACATGCAACCCTCTTGTCCTCAGCAGTAAGCTCTTTAGAAACACTCTGAGTGCAATAGAGACCTCAAAGGGCGATACAAAGATGTAAACTGGAAATTGGAGCATCCTTTCTTGAATCTCGGGTACTTTCAGTACTCTTTGCAAAGTGGTACAAATCATTCAGGTCCAATGTAAACAGAATAGAGAGGGGGGGGCTGCAGAATAAATATCTTGGATGTGGGTGCTTTCAAAGACAGGTTGAGTCTTGAGAAGTCTAATATTGGCCCCAATGGTCTGTCTTTTTGATTAGCAGGAAAAGCCAGGAATTAGAAACCTGACTGGCCTTCCCTTCAGGGATTTCATCGATAGCTCCCTAAGCTAGCAATATAAGGAAATAATTGGCAAGTTTCATCTGGTCTTCTAGAGCATGAGGTATAAACAAATGTGGGGCAGTTCTGAACTACATTCAGTATCCATATGAACTGATACTCGTGATCCAGCTGTTTGGAGTTATGCATATCCAGTTTTTCTGAAATGGATTAGTCTTCCCTCAGACAGGAGGTTGATTGGGACTGGAAAATGGAAGTGTGTGTACATGGAGCGGGGAGGGAGATTCTGGTTGAATTTATAACTGATGGGAAAAAATTACTTTGGTTTCTTTTTTTGCAGTTTAACTTGACTTGCCCTTCTTCCTTCACCAGATTTGTTCTTAAATGCCTTCATGCTCTTGGCCTGCTGCTCTTTTGTTTGACACCTGGAGAATGACCCTGACATTGAGGGATATTTCTGACTGCATCTTAATTTGGGAGGATGGAAAAAGCTGCTTCACTTTTTCTGTTACTTTATACTTTTTCCAGTGTCTGAAAGAGCTCTTGTAGCAGGTTTCTAATCATTGTACAAAGTAGCAATAGGTAATGCTCCTTTGTCATCTTCCAGCAATGGTTAGATCCTTAGTCAAACATGTTACCTAATAACCAACTCTGTAGTGGTCCACACAGGATACTGCATCAATTGCACCATAGCTATACCTTGTCATGTGTTACCTGCATGTTCAGAGTTTTCTCTTTAATTTGCCCATTTAGTTCCTCTGTTTAAGGACTTTGCCTGACTATTAAGGCATGTGTGCCTGGAATTTTAAGAACTGAAGGTCAAGGTGTCAAACATACACCTTATTTCCAAATCTGCATATGTTGCTCTGGTGCTGGTGGCAGGGGGAACAGAACTATAAGGACTAATGACTTCTACTTCAAGGTGTTCTTAGCCAGTCTAACATGCACTAATGATCTGATTGGTGTAGGTTCAAGAATAGGGACCTGCAAAATTTTTCCCAGACTACATTGCCAATTCCTGATGGACGACTGCTATTTGAAAAATGTAGGTCCGGGAGGACCATGTGCATAGAACTCAACCCAGGAAGACATACAAGCTGCTGCCTACATGTCCACCTTAAGAGGGTTGAAGACAGGCTGGTAGAAGTATGTGGCACCACCAAAACAGACTGGATAACTGTTTCTCTGGCCGTGGTATCCTTAGGCCAGCAGGATGAAAAAGGAATGACTTTCTGTTCTTTAGACTTTATTTTGGGAGTTCTCTCTTCCTTGACCTTTTTGTGTGCCTGCTTAGAGGGAATAGACTTTCCTTAAGATGCCTATGAATGCTGATACACCTGCATCATGGATTTCAATTCAATGTTTTCTTTTTTATTTCTCTGAGTTAACCAAACTTACAGTGTTGTTTTCCTCGTCCACCTGCTGGTGAATCTACTTATATATCCTGAGCTCTAGGGCAGGCTGAATCATGCCAGGCACCAATACTGAGATAAATAAACTGCAAAGTGTGGCAGGAAAAATCTAATAAAGCAGGAATAGATATTGCTTTTATGTAGGAAACATCCTGATATCCGAGATGGGTGAGTGGCTGCCAAGCCTAAAGGCATACATGTATCAAACTGTGCAAGTCAGACCAGACACTGGGCCCACTATAGCTGAAGTCCCAGTACTTAGGCCTACTACAACAGTACTCTAAGTGAAGAGCATCTTCCTGTAGTTAGCACATTACTTCTGAACTGTGCGTGTGTGTGTGTGTGTATACAGGCATAAAGCTTGTTGGAGAAGATGCCACTGATTATCTTACACAGGTTTTTGAATACCCCAGTTATGTGATAGTGCTTAGTTTATAGGCTAAAAGAAAAAAAAAACACTTTTAACATAAATTTGTGTGCTATCTGTCCCATCTCACCAATAAGAAACTTCTAGATCTCCATATTCTTTCCTTTTGTGTGATGGAAGCTCAGCTCCTCACACATCCTATGCCAGGATACCATGGGCATCTGCCTTTGCATTTTTAGAGATTTCTTGCCCAGCACTTATGGCAAGGCCCATTGATGTAATATTTTAGGCCAACTTAAGACAGAGGTGTACAGCATGAGAGATGAGGCAAATGTTACTCCATTACCCATGAAATGAAAAGGATACGATAAAGTGTGTGGGGGGGTACAGCTATTCCCCTCAATCACTTCCCAATAGTGAGCACACTTAGGAACTCTGAACAGAAGAGTCAGGGAAGGAAAACTATGCTATGTATGCCCCTCCCCAGCCCACAAAGATTTAAGGATAGTTTGAATAAACAAAACAATGGTGGGTAAGACATGTTTGAGCAACACTGATATACTCAAACATCTATCATTGCGGTGAGTTATGTTCTACATTTAGAACACAGTTGCAGTAATGCTTACTACTGGGACAATTCCCAAAACCTTTATGATGGACAGAGCTTTCCTGTGTTGGACAAAAGAGTGGCTGGGGTTTTGCACATCCTGCAGAATTACAATTGCAAAACCCATTCCAGCTCTAGAATCAATGTCCATACTGTAGTATTTGGAAAAAAAATATGAACTAATGCATAAGTGGAAGTGTCCACAACAGCTTGAAAGTCCACATCCTTTTAAGAATGCCACAGTGGCTGCAGTGATCCTGGTACTATGAGTCTTCATTGGTCTGCCAGTATCTCCCTTGGTATGAGTAGAACTGAATGCAACGACAAAAAACACTTGGATACATTTTGTTTGGTCACTAGTTCACCCTTGTTTTCATACTGAAATGGTAGACAAATGTACCAGCATGTGCCAAACCTGAAAAGCACAGCTAAGTACTGCATAATCAAGGACATCAGTGCTGTACTCCCATCCTGATCCTTCTTGTGTCACCAGAGGGAAACAAACTTCTTCCATTTGGTTAAGTAAGATTTCCTTGTGCCTGGGAAAGCAAATTTGAGTATCATGAACTGTAGTGGAAACTAATCCTGGAAGCTAACAGAAGTCCAGGACTTAATGAGAATTTAAGTATAAGTTCAGTGTTAAAAATGAGAGCTGCTAGATTGTGAATTATTTGTTACATGGTAACATTTCTATACTTTATTTTTTCTATTTATGACCACCTGCACTGTTGTACTTTGGCCACTAGATGACAGTAAAGATAGATTAATATTTTGCTGTTTTAAATGGAGAAAAAAATGTAAGTTTGCTTACATAATATTTTTTATATGTAAAAACTTTTTATATGCATCAACTTCTAATATTTATAAATTTATACATTTTTCATCTCATATTGCATTGCATTTATTTATAGCATCTCTTATGTATAATAAGTGCTGTGGTTATTTTTAAAATTTGCAACTTGTTTTAATGAGTTGTTTGTCTTTTCAGCTTTTCCCAGTTAGGGGTCACCACAGCGGAACTCTGGTCCACTAATGATTGGCAGTTGATTTTTATGGTGCCGAGTTGCCAGCCCAATGCCCAACCTTTAGCAAAGGCACCCCCATTCACGTATGTCTTTTAGAGGCCACTCGACCGCGGGGAGAACATGCAGACTCCACACAGAAGGCACTCCAGCCGAGAATCAAACAGGAGAACCTCTTGCTGTGAGGCAACAATGCTACTGCTGTACCACCGTGGCTTTTAACTTGTTTTAATGAGTGTTTTTGACTATTACTGGATGGTGAGTAATGGCTAGGTGAAGTTTTTGATATATAAATGTAATAGTTTTATGTGGAATTTTATCTGAAGTCTTGAAACGAAAACATAAGTGTTTTGCTGACCTTTTAATAAATTGCTAATTTCACACTGGACATACTGCTTCACAAGTGCTTCTGGATTTTCTTGATTTCCCTTTTGGGTTGCACTTGTTTCTTGTTTTTGGGTTTCCTTGTGTCTGACCTCTTAGTATCCTCAAGTATGGTTAGCACATATTCAATGAACTGGTGCCTGAAGGATAAGATAGTTAAATCATCCAGGCAATGAGCTGCAACTTAAAGTATACATAGATTTGGGCATTGAATGAAAAATGAAGAATCAGTACTGTCTGGACCTAATAAGCTGCGGTGGTGCAGCGGTAGCATTGTCGCCTCACAGCAAGAGGTTCTCCCGTTTGATTCTTGGCTGGAGCGCCTTCTGTGTGGAGTCTGCATGTCCTCCCCGTGGTTGACTGTGGTTCGAAAGACATGTGTAAATGGGTGTGCCTTCGTTGAAGGTTGGGCATCAGGTTGGCACCTTAGCACCGTAAAAATCTACTGCCAATCATTAGCGGACTGGAGTTCTGCTGTGGTGACCCCTAACTGGGAAAAGCCGAAAGAAGAAGAACAAGTACTGTCTGGACCTAAAGGTGCTATTAACATCCCTTGCTTTCTGGATCACCCCAGGGAAAAGAGGGTTGAAGGGGAACCTATACAGAAAGAGACTTGCCTGTATGAAGAGAAGCCATCCATTATCCCAGCTTCTTTATGCAGTAAACTAGGGCTGAACCATTTCAACTGTTTGTTGCTCAGACAGACCAATGTCTACTTTTGGTATAATCCACTTTTGAATAATCTGAAAAAAAAATTCCTGTGCAACACCCATGGAAAGGAATCTGCTGGTGATCTGCTTAGTTGGTCCATCATTCATTTAAACAGAGAGGGGATGGAGACTGTCCTTTGGGTCACATCTGGTTGAAAAGGTATCGCGCAGGCAGGCAAAACCAAACTGCACAAGGCATAATAACAGGCTCCCCTTGTTTGTTGATTAAAATTACCACTGTTTGTTGTCAGCTGCAAAACCTTTTTTCCAGACATAAATGAAGGCTCTTTTGCCAGAAAAGGGGCCATTATCGCCTTTAAATTTATATGTTTCTTCCTTTGAATACATACTAAATCCCTAGCACTTTGAAGTCCCATGAGTATGTTCCCCCCAAAAGTCTGAAAGATCTGTAATTAGTGTCTGATGGTAAGATTCCTGATTGAGGGTACTCCTTGGTTCAATATATTATGGATGGACCATCATTCTAGTTCTTTAGAAACATGGGGTATCAAAATGCTTATCCCTCTCCAGATACTTCTTAGATACCACTGGAATTTTCTCATGTGGAATGTGATAAGGGGGACCATCAAAACTGTGGAAGTCATCTTGTCCCATCAACAAATAAATAACTCATTATTATTCCTTGGGCAGGCTGGTTTTGACTACCTAGCAGATAGCTGTTCTATTGATTATTGACTTTATAGTCAGAAACAATTCTCCTCTCACTTGGCTGCACAAATACAAGATGATAGTGAGTTGTCTTTCACATGCTAGGCTCTCCAATTTCTCAACAGTCCTTAATACCTTTTCACCTGGCAAATTTGACCACAACATAGTGTTGGTCCATGTGGGAGTGAATGGCATGCCATGCAAAACCCTTGATGATATGCAAAAAGACATGCCAGAACTGTCCATGCATGTCATAAATGCAGGCAAGACTCAGGTTCCTTCTCCAAGAATAATACGATGGGACAAAGAAAGGATAATTGGTATTAATAAATGGCTAAAGAGTTGGTGTCATTCCAGTGGAACCCAGTATGTGGCAGCATGGGCCAATAGCTCAACAGTCCTAATTGGTATGCACCTGTTGTTTCAAGGCTTTTGCATACTGACTAAAACTTTAGCTGTTGCATACTATTTTTTTTTAATGGAGAGTCCATCTGATGGGTATTCCCATGTAGAAAACAGCAAATTCAAAACAGGATCACATTAAGGTGGCTCTGCTGAATGCCAGAAGTCTCATCAAAGTTCCTGAACTTGAGGCTCTTCTGCATATGGACAGCGTCCATATTTGCATAATTACTGAAAATGTGATTTAAGTATTCAGAAAGCACTTCTTCCATACCTGGGTTTTGCACTTACTTACAGACCCAATGGCAGCTGCAGTGGTGTCTTCATGTTTGCTAGGTACCATATCATGTCTAGGCAGACCTCCAGAGACCCACAAAGCTCATTGAGCTCCAAATCAGACTAAACAAAACCAACTATCAGTTTATAGCCTGTTACATAACATGCTCTATGTCATCTGATAATCATGTATGGTTCCTAGATATAATCCCTGAACTCCCTATAAATAGAAGCTTCACTATTTTGAAAGCCTATCTACCCCATCAATAAACTGGAGCACCTACACCTTAAATGTAGGATACTCCCAAAGGTTCCGAGATGTCATAAACAAAAGCTCCCAAGAACAGATTAATAAACCACTAGAGGGCACAATATGTTTGACATGGTACTATTCCCCTGGTATCTCCTTCCCTGGTTGGGTCAGATAATAAATTAATAACTTTTACTATTAGAACCTCTAAACCGAAAAATACCATTATCTCTGAATTCAAGGATTTCAAAACCTCAAATCTTATAAAATTTTACAGTTTCAACATTCACTTATTCTGGCATAACCCTGACATCATCTCAGCAGGGAGCTACACAAGAGTTCTATCTATGCCCACTTAAATAAATGTACAGACATCAAAGTAACTACCAAAACTAAATATAATGAGAAGTTGAAAAGCAAACCTCCACAGTGGTTCATCAACAAACTTTATAATAAAAGGAAAAAAAAACACTTAAGTATACAGCAGATCTAAGGACCCTCAAACTATTTGGATTTTTAAAGCGGTCCATAAACTTAGATTGGCTTTTGAAGGAAATCCTTCTTGAGTTATGTTTGAAAACAAAGAAATACCCACCAACATTGCTTACAACTTATTAGGCGGCACAATCTACTCTGACCTGGTAGACATTGCCAACATACTAACTAAACATTCAGTTCTGTTGTCACCCTGGAAATGATTACTCAATGCCGACTTACTTCTGAAGCTCTCAGACCACCCATCATCACCAAAGTACATGTTCTAAAGATGCTCTCAAAGACAAAGTTCTTCCTCTGTGGGACATGATAATATACTTGGCTGTTTAATAAATACCAAGCAAGCCTCAATGAACTACTCATTAAACGAAATAACTAGGTTTAGAAACGGGCTTTGTCCCTAAAGTTAGGTGCACAATACTGGTGATGCCACTCAACAAGAGTGGCCTCACCACTGACCCTGGGAATTAGAGGCATTAAGCCGGTTAAGTCTCATATGCAAAGCCATGGAGTATATTACAACTGAACCAATTAACTAAGGCATTGAACAATCTCATCAGGTTAGACCCGGAGCAGTTTGGCTTGGTCAGGTGTAGATTCTGTCTAATGAATCTGGTTAAATTCTTTGAAAGAATAACACAAGTTGTTGGCAATAGCCTTGCTCTATACATGATGATCATCGACATGATATCTTCCAGATCCATACAGGTCATTATCCCATTATATTCAGCATCAATTAGGCCAGTTATTGAGTACAATGCCCCTTTTGGGACATACCTCACTAAACATATCAAATAAATAGGAGGCCAGAGGTCCTTAACTAAAATCATCAGCAGCTTAAAAACTACAAAAGACTAAAAGAACTATCCCATTATTCAGCATCGTACAGACTCCTGAGAGGAAAAGTGTGCCTTATCTTCCAAGCCATTAGAGACTCAGTGGTCCTGGATCTTTTGTTATCTCCACAAATTGAGTAGTCCCACAAATACCAGAACAAGGGATCTAAACATTCACCAGCAGATAAATAAAATAAGGTGGACAGATGAGCTTTACACAGCACCTCCCCCAACTCTGAAATAGTCTCCCACTGCAAATTAAAAAGTGTGACACACTATCTTCCTTCAAATATGACTTGGCCAATTGGATCATAATTCACAAATTCACCCTGAGCTTGACTGGCCTGACTCTCCTTGTCAGAGGAGGTTCAATCTGAGAGTGGGCACTAGAAAAGCATAAATGATTGCAATACTCAATTGTCTAGTATGTCCCATGATCATGTGAATTCCAGTGCTCTCTGGAACTCCCTGGCTGCAACAACTACTTCTCAAGTCATATGCTGGAAGTACTGAACTCAAGATTCCAGAGTGTCTGGGGGAGGTAGGACCCTGGTTGCTGGACTTCCATGAGGACCCAAGGAACACCACTTTCTAAGAATAAATGAGATTTGACCTGGGGATGCTGAATGAAAACCCCAGATTTTGAAAGCGGTCCATGATGCACTGCAGAGTCTTCTCTATCTCCTCCTGGGATAGTGCCTGAATAAGGCAGTCATCCAGGTAGGGAAAAATTTGAGTGCCACTGGTTCTGCAAAAGTGATTACTGGGTGCAATAGCCATTGCTAAGGGCAAAGACGTGAATTGACAGTGGATGCATCCTGCTTTTAAATCTCAGAAAGCATCTATCGTCCATGTGAATTGATATATAGAGATGCGTTCCAGAGCAACTATCACAGTTTGAAGGACTAGGAATGGCAAGAGGGCTTGCAACATCAGAAGTTTCCTTGATAATATGTACTTAAACTTGACAGGTCCAAGACAGGCCTTCACAGACTCTCCTTTCCAGGCACTAGAACAGTCTTCTGTATAGCCCTCTGTTCTGGCCATATTTTGGAACAATTTCTAGGACTCCTAGGTTGTAAAAACTCTAAGGATGAGAAGACAAAATGCACTCGATCCTCTGCTACAATTTGAATGCTTAATATTTTATTTTTCTTAGGAACTGCAGCCTAACACAAACATTACTTGCATCACCCATTTGTCTTTTGTGTTGCCTTCCAAGCTTCTTGCTTACCGAGTTACTCTTCTTGCTATCTTTGGGGTGCATGAAATAGGCAGGAGACAAGGCTAGGTGGGGATGCCAAAGTTTCATGCAGTTATGGCAGCTCCCTATGGTGTAGAGGGCCCAGGTGCCAGATCTTCTTTCTGGTCTCTCTGGCACTGTTATACTACTGACCATTCTTACTCTTCACTTGTTTACTGTAGAACAGTGTGTGTGTTGCAACTTTAAGAAGCATTTCCAAGTGTAGGCACGTGCATATAGATAGTGAGCATGTGCAGGCAGCAGTGCCATTTTGAGAGAACAGCCAGAGTGTCAACATATATGAGTGCAGTAGTTAGTCTGTTTATAAGTTTGTTACTAAGCCTCAATCCAGATGCATTTGTGTGTAATAAAGCTGCTAGAACCGAACCCACAACTGTTCATCTGTTTTATCCTGACCAGACAAGAGACATGGTGGCAGAACCGGGATTGAGAGTGCAACTTCTTCAAGACATGAAGTGCAGAGTTGATGGTGAAGGTATATTGAGCAGGTTAGGTGATACAGTGCTCAGACTATTAAAAAGGGCCAGAAACGAACTTCAAATAACCAAAACTTGCACAAATTATTTATTTTGCAAAGAAAATGATACAGAGCATTTGTAAGGCTCAAAACACATTGTTTATCAAACGAGTAGCACAGAACAGATTATTAATCAAATGAAAGACTCAAAATGCATTATTAATTAAATGAAGTGTTCAAAACCACAATATTTGATAAAATGATCAGAAATACTTACATGGGGTTCAGAATTACTTCTGGTTTGCATAACAAGCATGTTTAAAGTAAAATGAGCACAAGAAAAGTACAAAGAGCATGATAAGAGGTTAAATGGGCATAATGAGTACAATAAAAGGGCAAAATCACCTTAAAAAAGCAAGGCAACTGCATGTTTTTTAGTGATCGACCGTGTTTTGGCATAAACTACTATTTCATATTGACTGAAGCCATTCAAAGCATAATTAGAGTTGTTTGAAGTATCTGTGTTTGCAGAGTGTGCTTTATTACAGTGCAATTACTTCAAAGAATTTTATGTGTGCAAAGTACAGTTATTTTGCAAAGTGCAAAGTACAGCCATTTCAAAAAGTTTCTTGTGCTGTGTACATTTACTCAGATTGTCACCATTTCAAAGTATTTCTTACATTGTACAGAGTTATTTTACAAAGTACAGCCATTTTGAAAAGTTCTTGTGCTGTATGCAATTCATTTGCAAAGTGCATTAATTTCAAAGTGTTTCTTACTTTGAGATTCTTGTGCTGTGTACAGTTCATTTGCAAAATACAGTCATTTTGCAGTATTTCTTAAACTGATAAAGGGTTGTTTCACAAAGCACAGTGATTTTAAAGTGTTCTTGTGCTACCGAGACTTATTTGCCAAAGTGTACTTATTTCAAAGAGCCTGTTGTGCTACTGGGCATAACTACACGTTCTGGTATATATTTGTGTGTATGCTCATACATAATTTCAAGCACCATCACTACGTTGTGTTGATATGGCAGCGGCATTTCACAGACTCAGTCCAAGTGTTTGATAGGTTCATAGGTAGGTACTAGGTTATCTGCCCGAAGCCGTTTATAAGCCTAGCCGGAATGTGTTGGTTGGCTTTCGCCACCCCCTTAGATTAGTTCCCTGTGCCTCTGTCCAGCAGAGCCATTGAAGTGATCCCTGGGGTAAACTTTGTT
This sequence comes from Protopterus annectens, assembly GCF_019279795.1. NCBI lineage: Eukaryota > Metazoa > Chordata > Ceratodontiformes > Protopteridae > Protopterus > Protopterus annectens. The sequence continues at coordinate 91,284,041 of NC_056728.1, forward strand.
TCCCAACCACTCGTCAAGGTTTCTCTTGAAGAGGGTTAGTGAGGAGCTCTGCCTAATGTAGATTAGAATCTTGTTCCAGAGCATGGGAAGTCTCTGGGACAGGAATCTATCCCTCCAGCACGTCCTATTTATTGTTGTGGTGAGGTTTAGATACCTGGATCATGTGGCTCGAGGGGATATAGTTTTCTTTAGGTGGAGCATGTCCATTAATTCTGGGTTGGACATGGCCTTGTATGTCAGGCAGAGATCACCTCTGAGTAGGTGGTATGCAACCGAGTACAGCTGAAGTTTCTTCAGTCGAGCTGCATAGGGCATCTGCTTGAGGCCAGTTATCCTCTTGGTATGGTACTTCTGTGGTCTTTCCAGTTGTTGCAGGTGTCTTGTAAGGTACATCCCAAATGGGGCATTGTACTCTTATGATGGGTCTGATGAGTGAAGGATAGAGGGGCCCAATGACCTCTTTTGATCTGGATGCAAACCCTTTTGTGATTAGGTGGGCCACATAGAAGGATTTTCTAACCATTTTGGCAATGTGATTATCAAAGGAGAGGCTACTATCTACTTGGGTCCCCAGATCCCTTATTACGTCTTCTGTATTTAGGGGCTACCACCTATGTGGTAGTTTGTGGGTACTTTGTTTTTTCCAAAGGGGATGACTATGCACATTTGGCATTTAGCCTGAGGCCATGGTTTTGACACCAGGTATCTGTCTCAGTGAGACCCTTTTGGAGGATTTCTGTGTCAGCCAGAGAGTCAATTATATCCCCTAGTTTGCAGTCATCTGCAAACTTGGTCAGCCATAGTCCTCCTGTGCTTGCCTGTACTTCTGAGAAGTATATGCCAAACAGGAGGGGTCCTAGGACTGAGCCCTGGGGAATGCCACTTGTAACTGGTTTAGAGTCAGACCTAGCTCCCACAACTCTTACCATGTGGGCTCTGTCCATGAGCCAGTTGGCAACCCATCTCATGACATATGGGTTTATGTTCAGTCTGGTGAGCTTGTCTATAATACCCAAGTGGGGAATGGTGTCAAAGGCCTTTGCAAGGTCTAGGTAGGCTGTGTGGACCACCTTTCCCTCGTCTATAGCCTTGGTAACTGTCTCAAAGAAGTCCACCAGGTTTAGGAGGCATGATCTGCCCTTAACAAAGCCGAACTGGGTAGGATCCAGTGTTTGGAGGTTTCCAATGTCTCTGTTAATGAGATCCATGATGATGCATTCCATAGCTTTGCAGACCAAGCTAGACAGGTTTATAGGGCGATAGTTCCCAGTGTCCATTGTGGCTCCACCTTTGTGGAGTGGAATAACCGTTGCTGTGCGCCATTCTGTGGGCACGTAGCCTGTGGAGAGGCTGAGTTTAAACAGTGCATTTAGGTGAGGGGTTAGTTCATCTTTGAGCTTGTGTAGGACGCAGCCCGGGACACCGTCCTGTCCCAATGATGCTGTGTTTTTTGGTTTTGGATAGGGCTGTTTTAACCTGAGTGTCTGTGATTTCAGGGGTACTACATTCTTCTGGTATAGTTATGGGCCCTTTTGGGGGTGAGAGGATGGTAAAGTTTGCACTGAACCTGTCTGCCAGGATGTTGGCTATATCGGTCGGTTCAGTGTATTTTGTGCCATTCTGCACTAACTCCAAGCAGATCTGAGAATTGCCACTTAGATTCTTGACATAGCTAAAGAATGCCTTGTGGTTATCTTTGGAGTCCATGGCAATTTTTCTTTCAAAGTTAGCCTTGGATGATTTAATGAGGGAACGTAGTTTCTTGCTGATACTGATCAGGGATGTCTTCCCTTCTTGGGATTTTACTCTTTTCTGTACTAGTTTCCTCCTTCAATTGCATAGCTTGTTTATGGCAGGGATCCACCAGACTGGTTTCCTTTTCTTGGAGGAGTGAGTCTTGGTTTTGTTTGGGATAGCACGATCCATGCATTCTTGTAGGTGCCCGTAGAGTGCATTAGTAAAGGATTTTGCAGCTTGGACAGCATTATTCTTTAGCATGGGGGCTTTGAAACTTCCCACCTTGGTCTTAAGTAATGTGAAGTTTGCTTTTGAAAAGTTTTTTTATAGTGGTTTCTTTGACCGGGGGTGGTGGCAGAATGTGGATATCCAGAGTGATTAGTTTATGGTCAGATCTAACCGAGGGGCTGACTTCCGGTGTGGAACACCGGTCGCCTATGTTGGTAATAACCAGGTCCAATATGTTGTCACCTCTGGTGAGGGTGTTGACCAGTTGATCCAGGGCGTTTGAGTTTATAAATTCTAGGAAATGTTGGGCAAGAGAGTTTGTACTTGAGTAGTTCTCCCAGTTAATGTCGGAGTAATTGAAATCACCCGATATCAGGGTGTGAAGCATCATGTTGTGCCACTAACCTGGAGGTGTGGGTATCCTTGATGAATATGGATACTCTCCCATCTTTTGTATTTCGGTCTGGGTTTTGTGGCCGAAATGTATGGTATGAGTTATAGCCTGGTAGTGCTGGGGTGCTCTCTGGAGCCTTAAACCAGGTTTCTTTTACTGCACATATATCGATTTTCTCCATACTGAGGAGTGCCTCAAGTGCATGCATTTTGAGGTTTATACTTCTGGCATTTAGTAGCATTACCCTGTTTTTTGTTACTTGTGCTATTTTCGGCGGTGGGTTTGTCTTTTAAGCCTTGCCTAAAAAAGTCATAATATTGCAGAGAACTGGAGAGTATTTGAGCAGGAATACAATATTTTCATACAAACAGCTTTTCTGGCAAAGATGCATGTATGAGGGCATTTATTTTGCATAACTTAGCAGGGTCAGAAGCCATTGAAAGAGAGTGTTCATTTGTGTATGCACCAGCAGTATATACAGGAGAAGGGGAAAATGCCATACTGTTGTATCGGCTGAATCAAGAGAGGACCCTGAGTGCTTGAAACATAAATTTAGAGAACTGTGCAACCCACAGACAAATGTTACATTAGAAAGGAGCATATTTTATACAAGAGCCCAAAAGCCAAGAGAAACTTTTGCAGCTTATATCACTGACTTGAGAAATAAAGCTAAAACATGCAGATTTGGTGATTTGAAAGACGAGTTAAAGGTATTAATAATGCTGCAGTGAGAAAGATTTTACTTCCTGAGAGTGATTTAATGTTGAGCAAAGCTATTGAGATTTGTCAAATCCATGAGCTCACAGAAAGGCACACAGGTATGCTTGCATGTGATAAGAGCATGGTTTCAGCAGCCTCTAGAGCAAGAGTAGACAGCATGCAGCACATGGCTAGCAAAAGCAGGCCTAAGCACATGGCAGCTGTAGCCCCTGCATGTTTTCCAGGGAGGACCTATAACTTTCTAGCAAGTTCCAAGACTAGACCAGCAAAACAGACATGCTCAGTGCAGTACAATAGTGAGTCAGCAAAACCCAAGTCAAGACTTCTTGTTAACTGTTGTAATTGTGGTGCCAACCATGAGTCTAAAAGAGTGAAGTGCTTAGCATTTGGTCAGCAATGCCACAAGTGTAAAAAATGGAACCACTCAAGAGTTTTGTAAATCAAGTAAGCTTCATCCAATTATTAAAAAAGGTCACTCAAAAAAGCAAGTTGATCATGTAGAAAGCTGCAACCCTACTTTGTATGTAGATGGTGTATCAGTGGTCAGTGAAAAGGTTAATGCAGTAGATTTACTGGTAAAGAACAAAGTATGTTGTACTGTCCTGATCAACTGTAAACCCACAGAGCTCAAAGCAGACATTGGTTCAAAGTGTAATGTAATGACAGCAGAAACATTTGCTAGAGTGAGCTGGTGAACAACTTAATTTGGCTGTGTGAAACTTGTTGCTTATGGAGGTGTAGAGATTCAAACCGAAGTCTCAGTACTACTTTCATGCTATTTGGCTGGGAACACTTACAGTTTGCAATTTTATGTAGTCAGAAGACCTGTGCAGTCATTATTAGGTTTCAGAGACAGTTTAAGAATGAAACTGCTTTTTTTTTTTTTTTTTTTTTTTTACCAAAGAAGTCCATCATGTAAGCATATGTCCTAGTTTCAGCTTCAGTGATGCTATTTTCTCAAGAGTATGCTGATGTTTTCGACTACAAGCTAGGTAATGTTCCTGTTGTGTACTCCATGAAAGTAGACCCAGAGGTCAATCTATTAGTCAGACCAGTGAGAAGAGTTGCAATAGCTATGCAAGACAAACCCAAGGTCCAGTTAGATAAGATGTTGCAGTCACAGAAACAACAGAGTGGGTGTCATCCATGGTAGTTGCTCATAAGAAACGCTTGAATGAAATCAGAACATGCACTGACCCAAGAGACTTGAGCAAGGCATTAAAGCGACCTCATCATCCTATGCGTACAGTCGAGAAGGCTGCCACCCTCATGCCAAGTGCCACTGTTTTTTTTGTCTTGGATGCAAGGAGTTAATTTTGGAAAGTATTGCTTGATCACAAATCTTCATTACTGACTACATCTAGCACAGCAATTGGTAGATACAGATTTCTCGGAATGCCTTTTGGAATAAATTCTGCCAGTGAAGTCTTAAAGTGTACAATGGAGCAATTTTTTTTTGGGTTATCCTTGTGTTATAATAGTGGATGACTTACTGGTTGGAGGTAATGGAGAAGCAGAGCATGACAGAAACCTCTGGAAAGTTCTGGACATAGCACGTGAAGTGAACTTGAAGCTCAATTCTCTGAAATGTAAATTCAGGCTACCAGAAGTTACTTATGCAGATCATTTATTTACCAGTACAGGCTTATGACCAGACCCTTCCAAACAAACAGCCATTCTCAAGATGCCTGCTCCAGACAATATCCAAGCCCTACAGCATTTCCTTGGTATGCTTATATCACACTGACTTGAGAAATAAAGCTAAAACGTGCAGATTTGGTGATTTGAAAGACAAGTTAGGCAATTTTATCCCTGACTTTAGTGAGTTATTAGCACCTTTAGGACAGCTGACATAAAAATGCTGCCTGGTCATGGTTGGAACACCACCAGAGAGCATGTGATAACCTCAAACAGCAAATTGCCAACCCACCTACATTGAGATACTATGATGTCCACAAACCAGCAGTTCTTTCCAGTGATGCTTCAAATTTTGGTCTTGGTGCCGTTACTCTTCAAGAGGGCAGAACAGTTGCCTATGCATCTAGAACTCTTACCCAAATTAAAATGCAGTATGCTCAAATTGAGAAGGAACTTTTGGCATCTGTGTTTGCATGTTTGAAGTTCCATGACTATATTTATGGTCAAGCTATCCAGATAGAAACTGACCATCAACCTCTAGTCACTATTTTAAAGAAGCCTATGCATACAGCTCCAGCAAGACTACAAAGAATGATGCTCAGATTACAAAAATGCAACTTAAAAATGGTCTATACAAAAGGCAAACTTCTTTATCTGACTGATACCTTATCCAGATCACCCAGAAATACCACAGAACAGTTTGATGCAGAGACTTTTGACTTTAATGTCATGGAAATACATAATTTTTCTACCATGAGACTTGATGAGCTGAGATATCATACAAAGACTGATAAAAATTTTGCAGACGCTCAACTACTTCATAAATGTTGTATGACCTTCTAAGCAATCCTATGTACTGCCAGAAGTACAACCTTATTTTCCATTCAGAGATGAGATGCTGATGGAAGATGGTATAATTTTCAAAGGTCCCAAAGTTATTATTCCTACATCCTTACAACATGAATACATTCAGATTTTGCATCATGGCCATCCAGGTTCTGAAGCTACCAAAAAAGAAGGGCAAGAGGACTAGTATTTTGGTCTTCTCTGTCAAAGGGCATCGATAAAGTGCTTTCATCTTGTTCAGTATGCAATAGTACTAAACTGCATTTGCAAAAAGAACCACTTCAGCTAAGCCACATTCTTGAACTACCTTGGTAAACAATAGCCACTGACATATTTGAGTGGAACAATCAGCATTACTTAGTGTTGGTAGACTCTTATTCAAACTGGTTTGAGATCAATTTGCTACCTAACCTAGCATCCAGTGCTGTTATTACCAAGTTGAAATGTCATTTCTCAGTCTATTGTAGTCCACACAACATTATTTCTGACAACGGTACCCAGTTTACTGTCAATTGTTTCAGAAATTTGCAAAACTATGGGTACCAGCTTAATAACATACTGTCCTGGTATCATTAAGGGGTGAATATCTGCCTGACGTAGGAGAGGGTACGGAGGCCTGGAAGTCAGATTGGACAAAACGCTTTCAGCACCTGAAGTTCTAGTAAAAAGGATTATTGCAAAAGTGATCTTTATAAAGAACATCTGAAAATAATCTTAATTTGTCAGGAGAAGGAAGAATTTTGTGTGTTCCTTTTTGAGTCAGAACATGAAGATGTGCAAATGTCATGTATAGGTGACTATAACAGCCCCCAGAGGCACTACAGTGATGAAGGACTGAAAGCTGAGCATCCTGAATTTCTTCATCACCGGGAATATATTCAAAGGTCAAATATAGATTTCCAGGGCACATTTTTTCTTTTGAAAAAAAGAACACCCCGGAGTTGAAACTTCGTCTTCATTCCTATTGGAGAACTTTCTTTGTACACACTGTTATTCATGTCTAAATGGTGCTTCCATGGACACCTGGTCAATGGGGTGTGATGTATTCCTACAAAGGGAGGAATTGTTTTGAACTTCTCTCACCCATTGGTCTGTGGTCAGCCTTGCCACCAAGCAGTGAACATGGAAAATCATCCTCAGGTGGTGAGAAGGGGAAGATTGTACTCAAAACTGGAAAGAAACCTCTTGACTGGTTAAAGGATTTTTGCAACTACCTATGCCAGACAGCAGACACTGTTGTCATCTCGCTGGTCCTTCTCAAATGTCATGTTTAAGCTGCTAATATTGAGAGTGTTTGCAAACAAGTGGCCACTGTTTAGTATAAAAATACTTAATGTAGTTTGGTATAGGAGGGAGATAAAGAATCATTTTACTGCCTGGATTGTTCACTATTTTCTTTTACTTTTTTTTCTTTTGACATTGTAATATAGGCCCAAAAAGTTAATCCTTGTTCTGGGGTGTGTTCAGCAGCAGCCCTCTATCATCCTAAGGTAGGCAGTGTATCCTTAGACATGCATTGTGTGTGATAACTGTGGTTGAGGCCACTGACTTTTACAAAGCATCAATAACACTACAGCTGCACTTAATGTGTACTTTTTGTCCCTGAGGGCTGTCTGTAGTTCTGCTGTTTAATGTCAACTAATGGGATGTTTTTAATACCCTGCATCTATTTAATAACTTCTCAAGTGTGTCCAGCATCCTTAAAGCCTACAGTGGCAGATGTACAGACCTTCTTGGCAAACCTTTTCTGGATACAGCCTCTTGCCATTAGGTAAGGTGTTACTGCCAAGATGCCTGCTTTAATACTCTAGTTGCATCCTGTGAAATGGCTAATGAATCAGCCACCAGGTTTTGTAAAATTAGCTCATGACTGCCAGTCATTGAGTCAGGCTTTAAAGAGGCACCCCTAAAGGCATCCTCAAATATCTTTATAATAGGAGGAAAAGCAGCAGCCTTGAGTTCTCCTATTCCTAAACAACCCCAGGTAACAGCAGTCAGAGTTCTCTGCCCCACAAACCTTCAAAATGTTCCTACTGCAATTTTACAATTTCCTTGAAGGATACTACCTATGTAATGAAACTACAGGATAAAGACTTATCAGAGAACAGTACAAACTAAGTTTTCTTCTCTGGCCATATCTATTTCAAAAGGGGGGGGGACCTCTGGAGATGGCTCTCTCCATCTGTTTCACAGAGGGTCTTTCCCACAAGACGAGGGTGTGAGGCAGTAGTGTTGGAGCATAATGTTCTGTCATGGAAATTCATTTTAAACTTAAAAAAAAGTAGCATCTGACATTAGAGACTACATCATATATAAGACATGGATAATTCTCTCTTAAATGACTATAGTTTGTTTAAACAGGTAAAAAGAAATACAAATATGTCTTTCTTTATTATAACTTAGAAAGCAGATTCAACAAAATTGGTAAGTAGTAATGCCAGCTAAGTTTTCCATTGCCCTCAATTCCTGCAGTTTTGCTCCTGTACACTAGTATTCTTTCCATAGAGCATATATGACTGGCACTGCATCAGAGTTTTATTTGTCAATGACATTTTCTTGGTAAACATTGTAAGCCTGTACACAAATCAGTATAATTAACAACACCAGTGCTATGGATCTATACAGTACTTCAGACATCTGTGATTGTATGACTCATTCTGTAGTGCTGCATCCTCTACTTTTACACTGAATTCATTCTACCATTCCTAGTTTCTCACTAGCCACATGGCCTGCATAATTAGAAGAATTTAATTCTTAACATGCCATGGTTTGGAAAACAATCTACAATCTTGTAATTCTTGTTACACCGATGTCAGCAGTTTTGAATTTAATGGAGACACCCAATGACCAAGAAATGTTAACAATGTGCATACATTTCTCTGTTCAGTTTCTCTAATCCCCAGTAATTTACAAGCATCTTCTGTCAAAATATTACAGTATTTACTTGAGTCTAGTTTAAGCTCAACAGGTAGCACACTCACTTTTGGTGCTGGAAGATCAAAAAGCTGTGGGTTCTATTATCATACCACATAGTTAGATTAATTTTCAATATTGACCAGTGGCGGCTCATGCCATCGGACTGCAGCCCGCCTAACAAAAAGAGTCAAGTTTCATTTATTGTACAATACATTCATTCACTAAAAAATATATTTAAATAAATATTTTGTTTGTGTTGTGCAATGTGCAGCTCTACCGAGTTCGACCGACTCGCAAAGTCCCGGAACCCGAACTGTGCATGCTCGTCGTGTTCTTTTTTTTTTAATTTAGCATTTCTGTAAGTCTGCCGGACTGCTGTAAAAGCAGTCTAGATTAATAAGATGGCATCAGTGTGATGCCCAGAAGTCTAGGCGGTTTTAACCGTACAGTAAGTAGAAGGGGGGTCAGACTGCCACGTTGCAGTCACGTATGTGATGTGGATGGCTACTGATTGGTTCTTGCTCTCTTCTCAAAAAAGAGCTAGAAAAAATCAGTGCTAGTAGCCTGTAGCACAGCACTCTTTACTTGTGCTAAGGTGCTACCATTAGTGAAAACTGAAAGGATTAAACAACTTTGTTTTTTTGGCTTGCTTGTCTGCAGTGTTGGTGTTAAACAGCCTTGCTGGTTTACTTACGTGAGCAGTCACCGAGTCAGACAGAGCAGAGGGAAAAGAAAGAATTCCATTCTTCGAGACAGACAAGTGAAATTATTAAAACTTAACTGAGGTAGGTGCCGGCTCGACTCTGCACTGTACAGATGTCAATGTAATTTTTTTTTTTTTTTTTTTAACAGTAGATAGCTTAATTTTTGCATAAAATGGGATAATGTGTAGTGCTTCAGTTCAGGTTTAAATTTGTGATCGGTTTGACTACTTAAAGTTAACTACCACAAAGCATGGTTTACACACTGGTTATTCTCAATACTTATTTTCATTTTACAGATTCTGCTACTTGTTCTGAAGTCAAGAAGGTTCAAGATTGTCAATCCCATTTTGCAAAAAAAAAAAATGCAATATTTAGTTCAAAATATATTATAAGGTTACCTGCTTAGGCTGCTTTACATTCAGTTTTATACACTTTGTACTGATTAAGCTTTCTTTTACTGAGAAGGCTCACAACAGCTTAGGTTATTTGCTTACAAGTACAACACAAATTACATAGTTTCTGTTACAGCAGAACTTTCCAACATATTAATAAAGTCAGAATGAAATTTCAATAAGCACAGTATTTTTTAGGAAACCTTCAGCAATAAGTCATTGGCCAAAATTCAACATCTGTCAGAATACAAATGTAACATTTAAGTGCTTGTCACTGCAACATTTCTTTAGGTACACTCTCACAAACACATGTATAATCACTTTTTTATATCCATTTTTCCTTGTATCAGTTTTACCAAGCATTTCTACCTTCATCAGAGTTTTGTTTTGCAGGGTAAATAATCCAAACACTGTTTCCACCAGCACAGCTTTTTCAAAACTACAGTTGCTCATTAGGGCTCACTGCAGCAAAAACTCACCATGCCAAGAAAAACTGTGGTATTATTCACTATCAGTTTCTTAAGTTGTTATACCCCACCAATAGTTCAAAGCATTCATCTGCATAGAAGCATTTTTTAATGTTTTAATTGGGGTTATTAGTATCAGAAGTCAAATTCCCTACCCTTTATCCTCTGCATTGACATTTTTACATATGACTTTAACTTCATAATTTGACAGTTTTGGTGTCAATGGCATTATTGTTCTGGACTTCTGGGCTTTATATTTGTGGTAGGGAACTACGCCAGGCACTTTTCCCAATCTATTGCCTACCACTCACCTGAATCATCAAATGGGGCAGCATTAACTTTACAAAGCAGCAAGCTGAACAAAGGCAGCTGAAAATGTAAGGATGTTACTGGTGTCTAGGCTAGCATAAACATCGATCATTTTGTAAATATTGGTGCATTTTCATTTTTGGACTAAATACTCTTGGACGCAGTGAAATCTGCACTAGAAGTCAAGTCAGTATATGTATTGCTGTCAGAACTCTAAACTCTTGTTTTTTAATGCATTATAGACCCTGTGTATGTGAATGTGTGGGTGTGTGTGTGTGTGTATCTAACAAGAGATTCTGTAGAGCAATTGATGTTGTTGGTTAAGGACGGCTACAGTTGCTTCTTCTCAAAAAATGGCAGTACTAATCAGAGTAAGGAAGAGGGGATGAACTGGGTGAATGGAAAGATGTGGATTTTCACAGACGTAGAGTTGTGTACAAAGCTGAGAACAAAGACAAGTAGTAAGCAATGAGAAGTGAGGAAGGGATTCCAGCCAATCCTGGGGGGTTAGTACTGTTTTTAAGTAAGATAACATTGTTTAGCAACTAGGGCCACAAATAGGTCACCATGGCATATAACCTTTAAATGCAGAAACAGGTACATCTTTCCTTGATTCTGCAGAATTTTCCGGTTTCTGTCATATTTTTATACTGTTGATTTATGATTATTATTATTCAGAAAGTGCCTGTTGCTCTGTGTTTAAGTACTAATGCTTTAATGACCATCAGGTAAGCTTGTCTGCGATTGTAAGATGCACGTAAGCTTTAATAAGCATACTATTAAAGAATTGCCAACATTGAAAGCCTTTCTGTTGCTGCCATGCAGAGAATACTTATATAACTAGATAATGTATAAGCCTTGGGTATTGAAATGCACATGATAGTATTTCTAATAAAGGACAGGATTACATTATTTTAAGAAGTTCATTACATTTGTTGGAGACTTTGCAGTAATCTTTGCAAGTTTTACCTGTAAACTAAACAGAATGCCAATCTATCATGTGTGGTCCATAACCTGTGCAGTAATCCTTTAAGCAATGTATCTTGAGCTTGTTTCTGGTTTGCTTTCCATTTTTTACTTTGATCATGTTTTCCCCATGAAACAAGTAGATAGTTGTTGTCAAGCAGCAGGCCTTTTTTGGATAAGAAACATTTTTACAAATGGGTGTATCACAGAGATTGCTACTTTCAGCATGTTACTTCGTACTTTAACAAAGCTGAATATAAATTATAATTAGAATTGCAGTGCAAGGAAAAGTTGTTTGAGTTGAGCGCTGCTTGTTTTTCTTATACTTGATTTTGACTGGCATTCCAGTAATGTATTTAAAAAGTAATTTATTTTTTCATGCCCCACAACCTTTTTGTTTCCATCTAGATATTAAGTAAGAGGTCATGCAGCCAATGAATTGAAATATTTTTTTCTTCTACATTTCATTTTGTCTTGATTGGACTCTCATGATGACAGTTTTGCACCCATGGCAGTGTATTTAATTAAAGTTACAGTTTTTGTGGTTTTAAGCATAGCTCCTCCTTTCTAGCTGGCCTCACCCCTTCCCATTGACCCCACCCATTCAGCTGTCTCCTGCAGCCCCCCTTTGAGTTGAAGTCACTAGCCCCCACTGATACTGACACTGACATGCAGCAGAAAGGGGGTGCTTCACTCCCAATTGTAATATCCTATAAATGAGGCATTAAACTGATGTCTCATCTACCTGAGCTGGTGGTAGGTCAGGTGGGTTTAAAGGATCCCAGGCACTTATGAAAAAAGAGTACGGTATTTTAATATTTACATTAATTTTATACCATAAAATCTTTACATCAATTATTTACATTTCAATTTTTTACATTCACATTTAAAATTAACAAGTTAGAAGCACAAGAACTTAACTAAACAATTCTATTGATTTCCTTCATTTTTCCTTTATATTTACCCTCTATCCCTATCATTTGTTTCACAACCATCTTATTTTAGCTAATATATCATCCTCTTCATTTTCTTGTTATATAAAAAAATTCTCACATATTTGTTGTACACCTCCCATACTGTCACAAACAGTACTTTATTCCATTTATCAGTAACATCTTTCTTTACTTCATCATAATGCTCATATAACATATCAAATTTATACATTTAAACCTTTCCCAATCTATATTCATCTTTAAACTTTTCCCAAAATGTCTGTATTTGTTTTGCAATCCATAAAACGATGTTTAGTTTCTTATTTACAGTCAACACATTTTCCTCCACAATAATCCTCTGCTTCATAAAAATTTTCAGACCTTTTTCTTTAGTCTTTAAATATCTTTTTTCAATTTCTTTTAATTCTTTTCATGGGTACACCAATTTGTTTTCTAATATCATGTTATACCATTCTTTTCTGATCAACTTCAAATATATTTAACTTCCATACTTTCATTTTTGTCATGTTCTTTTTTTTTTCCATCTGGTCATTTTTTTCTATTCCCTATTTTTTTGGTCTGTGTCAAAAGATCAAAAGGAGAAATCATCAAAACCCATATGTTCATGACCATATGAATGACAATTCAGCAAGTTGAACCATTCTGATTAAGATCTCGTTACAGCAGGGACCAGGAAATTTTCCCTTTTCCCCATTATAGTGCAATCTCGAAGTTGGTATATACAATTAGCAGGGGGTGTGCCCTGCAAGAGCATTGTTTTTGTTGTATGCTGGTGTTGTTTGGCTTTGAATTTATTTTGACACACTGACTTGTTGATCATATGGTCATGACCATATGGGTTTTGACGATTTGTCCATTTGATCTTTTGACATAGACCTGTTTGATCTTCCCATACATTTTTAAACATTTTATGTAGCACCTTTCCTATAATTTCATTTTGTCTTTAACTCTTCTCATTACTCAAAATAAATGCACCTTCCTCTTTTATTATAAATATTCCTCTTCTCAAGGGGTTCAGCCTAGAGTCTTAAATGAAGCCAAAGAATCTTTAATAACCCCTTTTCCATTTGAGTGGGAAACATACATTAACCTAAATATGTTATCTTTCCTAATACATAAATATTCAGCAAATACGTCTTTTTCTGAAAAAAGTAAAAATGTTTCCAAAATTTCAAAGCTGACATTTTGTATTTGTTCCAATATCTCTCTCCACTATACTTTCATACTCACCAAATGTCACTCCCAAAACCTTTATTTCTTTTTTTATGAAATCTATTCCAGTTTTTATCTCACCAAATCAGTGACCAGCTTTTGAACAGCTTTCCAATCCTCATTACAAACTCACTTATCCACACCTTGTTTTTGATTAGAACTAAATTATCTGCATTTGTCATATATATTTGTAATTTAACATTTCCTTCTAACTCATCTTCTTCATTTCATGCATGCATGTCTGCATTACTGCATTCATTACTAATAGAAATAAGCTCATACTCATCACAGAACCCTATTTTAGCCCTAGTTTAATACCCAGTTTAATACCTAGTTTAATACTTACTTTTTTCTCGTCCATCCACTTAACATAAATTGTATCCAAAATTTTTTATAACATTTCTATGTTACATTGATATTTTTCTTCTACTCCATATACCTCTGAACTATGCCACATTACTTCATGGCTCGCTTTATCAAAGGATTTAGATATGTCACATGCTATCAGCCTTACTTCTTTATTTCCTTTCAGAATCATCTCTACCACTTTTTCACTATAATTAACATTTCTTTCCTTTTATACAATAAATCCATTCTCCTACTTCCTCATCCAGTACTTTCTCTATTCTTTTTTTGTAGCATTTTCATAAATATTTTATAGTTGTTATTCCCAGTGTTATAATAGGTCTCCATTTTCATATCTTTTCTTTCATCCTTTTTTGCCACACCACTACAGGTCTACTTCCACTATACCTTTCTTCATACATTCAATATTGTTTAAAAACTTCTCTTTTGCCTTTATTTACTTCCATATAATACTCTATGTATACCATCTAATCCTGGTTCTCATTCATTTTTACATTCTTTTATCATCATCTCTATTTATTCTACTGCTATATCATTTTTAAAACAAATTCCTTAGTTTTAAAGATATTTTTTCACTTTTCACTCTTCTTGTCCAAATATTTCTTTTTCAAACATTCTCTACAAAAAATTCTACCATCCCCATAATATCATCATGTTTGAATGTTGTCTCCTTTGCCATCCAAGATAGCATCCATCCTGACTTCTCATTTTTGCTTCTTTTCATAAATATGGGGAATCCTCCTCTTTCCTTCAGAAAGAAATTGTTGCTTTTGTAATGTAAAATTTTACTTTCTCCTCTATTCTTTTCATGTATCTTTTTCTATTTCTCTTTTGTCATTTCCTTTTTCTGTCATAATTGCATAAAATGTCTTTATATTTCATCATTTTTATTCTTCTTTTTCCACTTATAAATACATTTTTCATTTCTGCTTATACACTATCCACCACTATGTCCACGTTTTATAAAATGGACTCATTGTAATATAATCATTCCATAATATATGTCTTTCTCTTATCAGTTTTAACTCCTTTTCAACTCTGCAGATAATCACTTTATTCCTTTTTCCTCCTTTATTTCTCTGTCTTCCCTATTCTAGTCTTTACTGCTCTAAGATATGAAAACTCTGCCACCTGTACTCACCTTATTTCTTTCACCGCTTTAGAGATTCTATAAAATCAATTTTAGTCTTAAAAAGTCCCCTTTTACATGTCCATTCTTTATTTTCCCCTACTTTTAAATCTCTAAATGTTATTAATTTCCTTAAGCTCTTAATAACCTATGCAACTTTTCCTTTTCTTTCCATGGTTACAGTCAAAATCTCCTACGATCACTACCAACATTTATTAACACATTTTTCTGATTTCTTCAAACAGTTTTCTCTCTGTTAAATTATTATTTACATGAATCATTATTAATCTTATTCACTTTTGTCTAATTCTTATATCACATCTCATTACCTTTCCTGGTACTTCTATTATATATATATATATATATATATATATATATATATATATATATATATATATACACATATATATATTTTTTTTTTTATTTTTTTTTTTTACTTCTTCATTCTTTATAAGAATTCCTATATCAGAACATGTCTCATTTCCTACCAACCAATTTATTTCCCCCACACTGCCTGTATATTTTCCTTTTCTTCTTTGTTTTATCTGTTATCTAGCAAGCAGAAACATCCATTTTTATCTTTTACACCATTCCACCACCACCAATCTTCTTGCATAATTTCTAATGCTATTCATCATTAATGCTAGAAAAACGGTAAAAGAGGATATATGAATTTTAAGTCTTTACTTCCAGGTCTCATTTTTTTTTTCCTCAAGACTCCTACCAACTGATCTTGTTCTTCTCATGTTTCCATTTCTCCTACTCCTTGCTCTTCACTTTGTAAAATGCAAATCTCTTCTCTTCCAATATATTAATAACCTCACTTTTAATTATTTCTTCTCTAATTGCCTCTTCATTGTTTAACCTTTCTTCAGAATCCCTTTCCCCACATCACCTTCTCCTTCAGCATCTTCTGTAGTAATATTTTCTACTGTTTGTCTTTCTTCTGAGCTTTCCTCTATCTACTCTTTCATTTTCTAATATGGAACAGCCAAACCAGAAGTGTCCAAATTACTTACATTTTCTACAAAAAAGCTTACAGTTTTTGCTTTATGTCCTCCCTTCCACACTGGCCACACCCTCATTTCTTTACACTCTTGCACTAAAAGATTTTCATCCCCACAGAAATAACATGCTTTGGGATGGTCCCTGTACCCAACAAATTCTCTGTTAGCATTCACAATTACTGCATTTGAAATATGTTAAAATTTCCCATCATTAGCATTATCAACACATCCCAATCATGAGTCCATACATTTCTTTCATCACATTTAACGATGCATTTTACTATATAATGAGAGAAAAAAAAACAGTTAACTCTTGCTTATGTGGCTGTTGAGAAAAGTACAGTTGTGTAAATTTACCATAAATGTAGATGTTTGAGTGTATTCACTGTTGCAGTCATTACATTTGGGTTATCTGCTTGCAGGCAGCCCTCAGTCAGCCTGATTATCAAAGTCTTGGGTCCTGCATTGGTTGCCGTCTCATCTTCCATGACGTCAGGTAGGCAGGGGTATAAAGCATGCAGCCGATGCCATTACATCAGTTTTTCTTGCCCTGGATGTCAGGTGCCCCCATCATGGGAAGCAATTATATACAAGGTTACACCTGCAACAAAAATAAAATACACCAGAAAGCTTTAAGCATAGTAAACAAGAATAGAGGTATAGTCAATAGAAGTCAGGGGGCTGGAGGGAGGGTAACTAGGACTGCAACAGTGAATACACTCTAACATCTACATTTATGGTAAGTGTACACAACTGTACTATGTTCTTAGTGTTTCACTGCTGCAGTCATTACATTTGGGTAGATTCCCAAAGCTAAGGAATTAGCATTAGGACCAGCTATAAGGCCCTGCAAGACTGCAGTGGCTCTGGATTTTGAAAAAAATTAGCAAGTGGTAATGCTTGGTGAAGGTATAATACAGAACTCCAGGTAGCAGCTTCTAGGATGTCCCTGGTAGGGACACCTCTGACAAAGGCTGTACAGGTAGATGCAGCCCTGGTGGAATGTGGTCTTATCCCCTGTGGGGTAGGTTTTCCATGGTGCTTGTAGCAGAAATGAATGCAGTGGCCTATCCACTTAGAAATGGCCTTCCCCTCTGTCCCTGCAGCAAATGCAACCAGCAGATGTTCAGATTTCCTGAGAGACTTAGTCTTCTCCAAGTAAAATCTAAGTTGTCTGTGCATGTCCAAGGAGTGCAGTATTCATTCCTCTTTGTTCTGTGGATTAGAAAAAGAAGGTTGGCAAATGAATGGACTGATTAAGGGCCACACTGGATACCACCTTGGGCATAAAGGAGGGATTGGTCCTGAGGGACACCCTGTCTGCATGAAAGATGATGAAAGGCTCCACTGCCATGAGGGTCTGTAATTCAGACACCCTTCTTGCTGAAGTGATGGCTAGAAGGAAGGCTGTTCTCCAAGAAAGGAATTTCAACTCTGCATTTGCAGCTGACTCAAAGGGAGGTAGAGTGAGCTTTTCCAATGCAAAGTTAAGGTCCCAGGCTGGTGTAGGGTCTCTCCTTGGTGGTCTTAAGTTTTTGGCCCCTCTGAGGAATTGCTTCAGCAGTGGATGAGAAAAGAGGGGTGGCTCTGTATTATAATGAGCTGAAATGGCCGAGGCATGAATTATGATGGAAGAAAAGGAAAAGCCCTTGTGAAGCATCTCAGATAAGTATTAAAAAATGCACAGTAAATTGGGCACTGTTGTGTCCATTCCCTGAGTTTGGCTCCAGGAACAGAATCTTTTCCATTTTTCAGCATAGGATTTTCTAGTACTAAGCCTCCTTGTCTCCAGAATGACATCCATCACTTGCTTACTGAGGGATGGTAACTGAGAGATCATGTAATTAGCCAGGCTGCAAGGTTCAGGGTTTGAAGCTGTGGGTGCAGAATCTGGCCATCCTGCTGGGACAGCAGGGCAGGGGTCTGAGGCAGGTGCCATGGTTCCAGAAGTGACACACTGCACAGGAGGGGGTACCAGCGTTGGCATGGCCAGTCTGCTGCAATAAGTATTGCCCTTGGTTTGTCCTGTTTGATCTTTAGTCGCACTTTGGAGAGGAGAGGTAGAGGGGGAAAGGCATAAACTGATAGGTTTATCCAGGTGAAGGACAGGGCATTCACTTTTCAAGCTTGTCTGTGGGGAGTCCTTGTGCAGAATTTGTCCAACTGGTAGTTCAGAGGGGAGGCAAACAGGTCTATCTCTGGGCTTCCCCATTTTTCTCAAAATGTTGAATATCTTTGGTTCTAGTTTCCACTCGTGTGGGTCCATGAGATTTCTGCTTAGGTCATCTGCCAGTGTATTTAGCTTGCCTGGCAGGAACTGAGCCTGTAGGTGCACTTGGTAGCTCAAGGCTGTGTTCCACAGAGCCATGGCTAATCTGCAGACAGGGAATGAGCGGGTTCCCCCCTGCTTATGTACCACATAACAGTGGTGTTGACTATCTTTACCAATAATTTTCCTGAAAGAATGTGGTCCTTGAAGGCTGTCAGAGCATTCTGTACAGCTAACATTTCTTTTTGATTGATATGCAGGTGCATTTGACTCAGGTTCCATTTGCTCTGAATGCACTGCCCTGCCAAGTGAGCCCCCATGCATAGTCTGATGCATCTGTTGTTAGGGTTTGGGTGGTAGGAGGTAGAGTGAATGGCAGTCCCTTGTTGTGGTGGCAGGCCTCTGCCCACTAAAGGAACTCTGTCTTTAAGCAAGGGATGATAGGAATCATTGATTCTAGGTCCTGAAAATGTTGACACCATAGGCTTTTTAGATACCATTGTAGTTTCCTCATATGCATTCTTGTATATGGAATTAGTACAATGCAAGAGGCCATGAACCACAGGGCTTGCAGTATTTTCCTTGCAGATAGCTGGGTCTTTGTGGCCAGTAGTTTGAAGTAGGTTGTCAAATGAACTTGTTTCTCTCGCGTGAGTCAAGCCATCTGGGAAGTTGTATTCAAGCTTGCTCCCAGGAATACAATTTGTTGGTAGGGTACTAGTTGTGATTTCTTTTCGTTTATGGTGTACCCCAGAGAAGTTAGTAATTTCTTAACAAATGCCAGATGACTGAATAGTATGTCCTGGCTTTCTGCCTGAATTAGACAATCGTCCAGGTATGGGTATATTTGAATATTTCTTTACCTGCAGAATGCAATGACTGGAGCTAGGCACTTTGTGAATACCCTAGGAGCAGTAGATAAGCCAAAGGGGAGTGCAGAGAACTGATAGTGCATGTAGGCTGCTCTGAAGTGTAGGTATCTTCTGCAAGATTCCCTTGTTGGGATGTGCAGGTAGGCTTCCTTTAAATCCAGTGTTGCCAACCAGGCATTTTTGCCTAGCATAGGAAGCAGCTGATGAAGAGTTAGCATTTTGAATTTTGGGATTACCAAAAAAGTATTTAGGATAGGTCCAGGATAGGACGCCAGGAATGGTCTTTTCTGGGTACCAGGAAAAGTCTCGAGTAAAAACCTTGCCCCCATTCTTCTGGGACAGGTTGAAAAGCCCTGATGCTTAGAAGAGAGAGAAAGTACAGTTTTGTACCTACCATAAATGTAGATGTTTGAGTGTTCACAATGCTGCAGTCATTACACTTGGGTTATCCTGCCGTCAGGCGGTCCCGCAGTCGGCCAGAGTTCCAAAGTCTTGGTCCGGCGTTGGTTGCTGTCACTTCTTCCCTGATGTCAGTGCGCCATGGGTATAAAAGATGCATCCAACGCCATTTTCTTCAGTTTTTCTTGCCCCAGATGTCAGGTGCCCCCAAGTAGGTAGGCAATACATATTGCTAATAAAAAATATATATATAAAATAAAAACAATACCTTCAGTTACAAGCAAATACACCACAAAGGTTGTATAGGATAGAAAGGTATATATAAGTCCAGCTAGGACAGAGGGGATGGAGGTAGGGTAACCTGGACTGCAGCAGTGTGAACACTTGAACATCTACATTTATGGTAGGTACAAAACTGTACTATGTTCATCGTGTTACACTGCTGCAGTCATTACACTTGGGTAGAATCCCAAAGCTAAGGTTGGGTGGCTGGTCTATAAAGAATTAGGATTGGCTATGAGGCCCTGCAGAACTGCAGTGGCAAATCCTGCTCTGGATTTAGAGTAAAGAGGCAAGTGGTAATGCTTGGTAAAGGTGTGCACTGAACTCCAAGTTGCAGCCTCCAAAATTTCCTTGGTAGGTACTCCTCTGAGAAAGGCTGTTGAAGTGGCTGTTGCCCTGGTGGAATGTGGCCTAATGTTATTAGGGACTGATTTTCCATGCTGTGTGTAGCAGTAACGTATACAGTGTCCTATCCATTTGTATATGGTCTGCTCTGAGATAGCCTTGCCCTGTGATCCTGCAGCATATGCTACAAACAGTTGCTCATTTTTCATGAAAGCTTTTGTTTTGTCCAAGTAGAAGCGTAGCTGCCTGTGCATGCCCAAAGAGTGCAGAAGTTTCTCCCCTTTATTCTGGGGGTTTGGATAAAAAGTTGGCAAATGGATGGTTTGGTTAAGAGCCACACTAGATACCACCTTTGGCATAAAGGTAGGGTTTGTCCTTAAAGAAACCCTGTCCTGATGAAAAATTATAAAAGGTTCCACTGCCATTAATGCCTGTAGCTGAGACTCTTCGTGCTGAAGTTACTGCCAGGAGCAGAGCTGTTTTCCATGATAAAAATTTTAGATCGGCTGTATTGGCTGGCTCAAAAGGTGGCAGGGTAAGTTTTTCCAAAATGAAATTGAGGTCCCAAGTTGGTGTTGGTGCTCTCCAGGGCAGTCTTATGTTTTTAGCCCCTCTGATGTACTGCTTTAGCAAGGGATAAGAGAATAAAGGAGGATCCATGTTGTAATGTTTTGAAATGGCAGAGGCGTGGATCTTAATTGACGAGAAGGATAGGCCTTTATCCAGCATCTCAGTCAAGTATTGTAAAATCTGAGGAATGTTTGGGACAAGAGGGTCAAGGCTTGGCTCCAGGTGCAGAATCTCTTCCATTTTTCTGAGTAAGCTTTCCTGGTGCTAGGCCTCCTGGCCTCCAAAATGACATCCATAACAGCTTTAGAGAGAGATGTTGCCTGTTTGACTAATGAATCTGCCATGCAGCCAGGTTTAGGGTTTTGAGCTGACCATGCAGGATCTGATTGTTATTGTTGAGTCAGAAGGTGTGGAATTTGAGGCAAAATCCATGGTGGGCCTTGAGTTAAGTTCTTAGATTGGGTACCAGTGCTGGCGTGGCCAGTCTGGAGCAATCAGGATCATCTGTGTTTTTTCTTGTCTGGCTTTTAGGAGTACCTTTGAAAGGAAAGGCAGTGGTGGGAAGGCATAAACTTTTAGGTTTTTCCAGCTGAACGAGAGAGCATCCACTTTCCATGCTTGTGTGTGATAAGTCCTTGTGCAGAATTTTTCTAGTTGGCAATTCAGTGGGGAGGCAAAAAGATCTATGTCTGGGCATCCACATTTTTGCATTACCATGCTGAAGATTTGTGGATTCAATTTCCATTCGTGAGGGTCCATGATATTTCTGCTTAGATCATCTGCCAGAGTATTTTTCTTTCCTGACAAGAATTGTGCTTGCAGATGAACTTGATACGTTAGAGCTGTGTTCCACAAGGTCATGGCTGGCCTGCATAGGGGATAAGAATGAATACCCCCTTGCTTGTTTATGTATCACATTACTGTGGTGTTGTCTGTCTTTAATAATAATTGTCCTGGATGCAGAAGGTCCTTGAAAGCTGTTAGGGCATTTTGAACAGCCAACATCTCTTTTTGATTGATGTGAAGATGCATTTGGTCTGTGGTCCACTTGCCCTGAATGCATTTTCCTGCCATGTGTGCTCCCCAAGCGTAATCCGAAGCATCTGTTGTTAGAGTCTGCCTGGCTGTGGGTAGAGTAAAAGGCTGACCCTTGTTTAGGTGACATGCCTGTGCCTACTATCGAAACTCATGTTGTAGGCAGGGAATCATTGGTATTACTGCTTCTAAACTGTGAGAGTGTTGAGTCCAAACACTTTTTAGGTACCATTGTAATTTCCTCATATGCAGTCTGGCATATGGTACTAGTAGTATGCAGGATGCCATGAATCCCAGGGCCTGCAGTATTTTTCTTGTAGGGAGATGGGACTTTTTTGCCAGTAATTGAAAATATTGAGTTAGTTGAACTTGTTTGTCTGGTGTGAGATAAGCCATCTGGGCCGTTGTATTTAAGCTGACACCCAGGAATATAATCTGTTGTGAGGGCACTAGTTTTGACTTCTTTTCATTTACAGTATACCCTAGAGAAATTAGCAACCTTTTTACAAATGCCAGATGCTTTAGAAGAATGTCCTTTGTCTCTGCTTGAATGAAGCAGTTGTCCAGGTATGGATATATTTGAATTCCTTTTTGTCTGCAAAATGCAATTACTGGTGCCAGGCACTTTGTAAAGACCCTGGGCGCAGTAGATAAGCCAAAGGGCAGTGCAGAGAATTGGTACCGCATTGTACCAGCTTTGAATCTGAGGTATCTTCTGCAATTTTGTCTGATAGGGACATGCAGGTATGCCTCTTTGAGGTCCAGAGTAACAAGCCAAGCCTTCTTGCCCAGCATGGCAGAAGCTGCTGTAGTGTCAACATTTTGAATTTCAGAATATCCAGGTAAGTATTTAGAGTTGAAAGGTCTAGTATGGGCCTCCAGGCCTTGTCCTTTTTGGGGACCAGGAAGAGTCTTGAGTAAAATCCTTGTCCTTGTTCCTGTTGTGGTACTTTTTGAATAGCTCTCATGTCCACGAGGGCTGCAATTTGTTGTTGTGCCTCTGCCCATTGATTTTGTGGCAGGTCTGGCGTTCCTTTTAGCCTTGGTAAAGTGTGAAATTGGAACCTGTAACCTTGCTAAATTGCGGTGGCTGTACCTGTAAGAAATCCTTGACTGTTTGCATAGATTTAGCTTTATCCTCCATTTTCTTTAACACCTCTTCTGCCTCAACACCAAACAAGGTATCATGCTGTAAAGGAGCATCCAATAATTTTGCCTTAACATGATCAGGTAAACTCTGTTCTTTTAACCAAGCATGTCTTTGAATCACAGAACCTCTATCTGCGGCTCTACAAGAGGCCTCTAAAGAATCAAAACCACTTTGCAGAGTATGTTTTCCCACCTGTTCAACTGCATGCAATAAATCCTGCATTTCTTTACAGTCAGGAGCTTCTGAGCTTGCAAGCATTTTCTGTTTTAACTGAGCCATTAAATATTGTTGGTACTTAAGCATGTGAAACTGGCAATTTAAAGCCCTTACTGCTAAAGTTGCAGAAGTGTAAACTTTCTTCCCCCATCTATCCAAAGCTCTGGAGTCTCTGTCAAAGGGTACTGGATTTTTTGCAATGGAAGCCTTAACCCCTTTTGGACTCTGGGAAATAGTTTCTGGATCAGCAGAAGGGTTTTTATAAAGAAACTTGTGAGAGTCAGGGACTCTATAATACCTATCTGGCTTGGCTGGTGCAGGGGGCAAAGGATCAGGAGATAAGCTGGATTCAGAGAACACATAATCCACAATATCTAGCACAGGCAGAATAGCCAGGTGCCTGTGCTGAGGCAATAAAAGGAAATCCCTGAGCCTTTTCTTGGATTCTGAATAATCCTGACTTTCCCAATGGAAATGCTCCCTCATGGTATGTAAAGTTTCCCCAAAAGAATAATCCTCAGGAGGAGAGGCTGAAGGGATAGATTCTTCAGCATCAGAGTCCTCATGGGGGGGTAGACAGCATCCCTGGTCTGAAGAGGAATCAGAGGAAATGGAAACCTGATCAGAGGAAACAGTCTGTATTCTGCCTAGGCCTTTTCTCAGGAGGGGGATGGGAATCCCTGATTAGAGTAATGAGGTCTTCGGCCATTTTAAGCATCTGTTTCTTAGGCATGGAGGACTGTCCAGGAGAATGCTGTACTTGCTTCTTTGTCTTTAATGGTACTTTTGTCTTGGCTGTTGCTTTAATGGTAAGCACCCTCAGAAGCCGATGCCTGCTCAGCGGCTCTGGACCCATCTGAGGGATTTGTTTCCATAGGCCCAATACCTTGAGTTTCCAGAGGCCTAGTTGTCTCCACATGGGAGTCGGACGTGGCCTGTGGCTCTGAGGTAGCGGGTGTCAGGGGCTGCGAAAGCACCTCACTGAGAACCGGCAAACTGGCGACTGGCCTAGAAAAGGTTTCATTGGTTTTGGACCTCGGATGCCTGTCTTTATCCTTATCTTTGCGTTTTTTTGGAACTGCAGTCATCGGTTGATCCGACGGCATAGTATAATTGAACCTTCAGACAAAGTAGTGCAAAGGAAAATCAAAACTTCGCTTTATAGTGCGTTTGTTAAATCTAGCACAAAATCGACAACTAGTGACGTCGTGATCAGGGCCTAGGCATGGAATATAGTAAGAGTGGTAGCCCTTATGAGGTATTTGCTTCCCACAAGAAATACAATTATTAACTTTTTCTGACATCGGTCTGAGGCAAGAAAAAAGTTTCCCCAACAGGGTACTTGGCTTTATTGAAGACTTGGGATCTGAAATTCGACTTCGAAAATCTCAGGAGTTAGCCGACTGGCACGTGCGAACTGCTTCTGCTTCGGGCACCGTGCAGCAAGAGAGACTGAAGAAAATGGCGTCGGATGCATCTTATATACCCCTGGCGCACTGACATCAGGGAAGAAGCGACAGCAACCGACACTGGACCAAGACTTTGGAACTCTGGCCGACTGCGGGACAGCCTGACGGCAGGATAACCCAAGTGTAATGACTGCAGCAGTGTAACACGATGAACATCCTGCTTTTGAGCCTCTACCTATTGATTTGGGGGTAGGTCTGGCCAACCGTTTTGGGGTTGGTAAGGAGTGAAAGTGGAATCTGTATCCTTGGGAAACTATATTTAAAACCCATTTGTCTTGGGTAATGAATTCCCAGTTTTTTGCATGCAGGGCGGTTTTTCCCCTAAAGGAACAGTCAGTTGAGCAGGGCTTGGAAGATTTAAAGTTAAGTCATTGCGACAGTTTACCATAGGGGGACGTCTTACTACTACCAGCTTTGGAAGTGGGAGCCCCCCCCACTGCTTAGGCCTGTGAGTACCTTGAGAATGAAGCCTGGGTGGTCTGCTGGTTCTGGGTTTGGACTGAGAAGGCCTCGATGAGGCAGGAAAGGACCAATTCTTAGAAGGCCAGTGCCTACTAAATTTGGGAGGCTGTACTTGTAGGAAATCTTTAACCGTTTGCATAGATTTAGCTTTTTCCTCCATCTTTTTAAGTACTTCTTCTGCTTTGCTGCCAAACAGGCGGTCTTGGTTTAAGGGAGCATCCAGTAATTTAGCTTTAACATGATCTGGCAAAGTTTGCTCCTTACGCCAAGCATGCCTTCTAAGTACAGACCCAGTGACAGCAGCCCTGCAAGATGCATCTAATGAATCAAAACCACATTGCAAAGCATGTTTACCAACTTGTTCAGCAGAATGCATTAAATCCTGTAATTCTTTATTTTCAGCACAGTCAGGAATCAACATAATTTTCTGTTTACGTAACCCAATAATATGCTGCTGATACTTTAACATATGAAACTGGCAGTTTAAGGCCCTAATGGCCAAAGTTGCAGAAGTGTATACCTTCTTACCCCATCTGTACAGGGACCTGAAATCTCTATCAGAGGGGGTAGGGTTTTTGGCAGTAGTAGCCTTAATGCATTTGGGTCCCTGTGAAATGGTCTCAGGATCTGCAGTAGGATTCTTAAAGAGGAACTTGTGAGAGTCAGGTATTCTGTAATACCCGTCAGGTTTTCTGGGAGCCAGAAGTAAAGTGTCAGGGGCCAGGCTAGATTCCAAGAAGGCATTATTTACAATGTCTAATACAGGAGGGACAGATAAAGGCCTGTGTTGAGGCAGGAGCAAGAATTCCCTAAGCCTCTTGTTGGAGTCAGAGTAATCCTGGCTTTTCCAGCGGAAATGCTCCCTAAGAGCATGCAAAGTTTCAGGAAAAGAGAAATCCTCTGGAGGGGAAAGTAGAGGGAATGAAGTCCTCTGCATCAGAATCCTCATAGGTAGATAAGGGCAACTCCTGTTCATCAGAAAAAAAAAAAACAGAAATTTCAGAATCCTGATCAGAAGAATCAGAAGGAAAATCAGTTCTAGGTCTCTTAGAGTGAGAAGGGTGGCTTCCCCTGATTAGAGTAATAAGGTCTTCAGCCATTCTTATCATTTGTTTTTTAGGCATAGGGGACTAACTATGCAGTCTGGGCATCAGTTTTCTAGGCGTGGATCAAGTTTTAGGCCTTGAAGAAGAAGATGGCATCAGTTTAATATGCAAGTCAGTTGGCCTGAATACACCCTCAGAAGCCGGTGTCTGCACAGTGGCTCCGGACCCATCCAAGGTAGAGACAATTTCAGGTTCCATAGTTGAAGAACCATCTCACGGCATACTGGACTCTGAATGGGTCTCAGCAGAGGCCTGCGAATCTGAAGTAGTGGGTATCATGGTCTGCGAAAGCACCTCAGTGAGTACTGGCGAACTGGCGACTAGCTTAAGAGAAGCGTTGTCGGCTGCTTTCGACCTATGCGGCTTGTCTCTGTCTTTATCTTTGTGTTTTTTCAGAATGTCAGTAGTCGGGTGGCTTACCGAAGCCATTTCTGGGTAATTGAACTGAGTACCAAAATATTTAGATGAGAAAATAAACTGACGAATAGTTTGAGGTTTGAATAAGACACAAAAATGACAGCAAGGTACGTTGTGGTCTGGGCCTAAGCAAGGAATGTAGTACGGATGAAAATCTTTATGAAGTGTTTGCTTTCCACAAGAAATACAACTGTTAACTTTTACTAACATCGGCTTAGAGCAGAAAAAGGATCCTCAGTGGGGTACTTAGCTTAGATGAAGACTTTGAATCTGAAACTCGAAAACGAAAATTTCAGGAGTCGGCCGAATGTCACTTGCGAACTGCTTCTGCTTTGGGCACTGCATGGCAAGAAAGACTGATGTAATGGTGTCGGCTGCATGCTTTCTACCCCTGACTACCTGACGTCATGGAAGATGAGACAGCAACCGATGGAGGAACCAAGACTGATAATCAGGCTGATTGAGGGCTACCTGCAAGCAGATAACCCAAATGTAATGACTGCAACAGTGAAACACGAAGAACATCTGCAAATGTTTGTCTCCTCTCAGTTCCTTCTTCCATTCTACCTTGCATTGCTGAGCTGCATAACTTTTTTCTTGTAACAAAAAACCCTGTTGCAGAGGTAAACCTTTTAAACTGGCTACTCCACCACCCAAGAACACTTCCAATATTTTGCCTTCAACAGCTGTTGCTTGTGTTTCCAATCTCTCACTTTCTTTCTCCTGTAATAGTCTCTTCACCATGCCACTCCATCATGCTTCTTCTCCTTTGGTTCTATCGGGTTCAATTCTATGAGCACCTGTGTCTCCATTTTCCAACTCTGTAACAGTCATTTCATCTCTTTTTCCTTCTTTCAGTAAGTTTTCTCCTGCTCCTTTCTCCAGCTCTGCTGCACCCTCCTCCAGTTTGGAATTCCCAAAACTGCAGTAATAGCCCTCTGGCACCACCTAGTACCTCTAGAGAGTGATCCACATCTTCTCATCCAAAAGGTTGGGGTTCCTTTCTTGTACAGAGGGTCTATGTCATAAGATCAAAAGTTCAAAAGACTGAAAACCAAAATATCTAAAACTCAAAATATCAAAAATGGAATTTGTCCCTTTCACCAACCACTGTTGAGTGATCTTGGAGTTGCTATAGATAAGCAGCAAGGGGTGTGTGGGGGGGGGTTGCAGGTGCAGGATGACTTGCCCCCTGCATTAAAAATGTTTTAGATATTTTGATCTTTAGTCTTTTGAAATTTCGATCTTTTGACACAGGCCCCATACAAAACCTTGTTTACACATAACATTTATAAATTCATATATTTACACATTTTTTAAATATGAAAAAAGAAACTATGTTCTTACCATAACGTTCCATCTGAGTAGTAGACTTCATTCTTCTGCACATATGGGCATACAGATCCGATTCGGATCCGAGCCGGCAAAACTTTTCAAGCATCAGCTCCAAGCTCCAAACTTCTCCCTTACCTATATTACATCACTTCCTCCTATCTAGCTCCAGATCGAGTTTGCTGACACTAAGTGGCAACATAGCCACAATCCTAAACAGGAAAAACCTGAAGCGGTAGGGGGATGGAGGGAGGGAGGGTGCAGAAGAATGAAGTCTACTACTCAGATGAAACGTTATGGTAAGAACATAACTTCTTTATCTGAAGTAGTTGACTTCATTCATTCTGCACATATGGAACAGAGTCCCTAGCTACTAGTATTCCTAGGAGACCCTAATGGAAGGATATTTCTGAGCACCACAGAGCCAAAGGATGCTCTCCCTCTAGAAATAAGATCCAATTTATAATGAGAGATGAATGTGTGTGAATTGGCTCAAGTCGCTGCCGCACAGATATCGTCTAATGGAACTCTTGACCAGAAAGCTGCAGAAGTGACCATTGCTCTAGTGGAGTGAGCCTTCAATACACCAGGAGGAGATAAACCTTTGTCCTTATAAACCTGTGCAATACAGAGAGTGATCCAACTTGCTAAGGACACTTTTGAAACTGCTTTGCCCAAAAATGGTTTTGAAAACAGACAAACAATTGATCTGACTTCTGGAAGGGTTTAGTCCTATGGAGGTAAAAACAAAGCTGTCTATGGACATCCAATAAATGAAGCTTACGTTCACCTCTATTTTGGAAATTTGGGAAGAAGACTGGCAAATTTATAGACTGATTAATATTGACTGCTGAGGAAACCTTGGGAAGAAAGGAAGGGTTCGTACGCAGCGAAACCTTATCCTTGTGGAAAACCAAATAGGGGGGCAAGGAGGATAAGGCCTACAACTCTGAAACTCTCTTGGTTGACATGATGGCAACCAAAGCTGTCTTCCACGACAAAAACTTCATCGGAACTGAACCGGCTGGCTCGAAGGGGGGAGAGGTCAAAGCCTGAAGGACTAAAGTCAGATCCCAGGGTGGCACCATTTCCTTAACTGGTGGTTGCAATAAAAAAGTGCCCTTCAGGAAAGCTTTACACAATTTGGCAGAAGCCAGAGCAACCTTATTTTCACCCACATGAAAATTAGAGATGGCAGCCAGCTGAACCTTGATGGTGGAAGCACTTGCGCCTGATCGAAAAAGATCATCCAGAAAATCCAGTATGACTGGAACGGGGGATGTAAATGGGTTCAGATTGTGCTGAGAGGCCCAAACGCAAAAACGTCTCCACTTGCTATTGTAGAGTTTCCTAGTGGAGGCTTTAAGTGAAGCTACCAGAATATTCTTAACAGGGGATGAAAGTCCAGGAGTTCTGATGATCATGGGAACTGGAGCAGCCACGCCGTCAGCTTGAGACAGTCCAGGTTGGGCAGGGGCAAGCCCAATGGGTGAGAAATAAGATCTGGGCATGGATCTAGAGTCCATGGAGGAGCCAACAGGTGACCATAGGAAGGGAAACCACACTTGACGCGGCCAGAAGGGAGCTATGAGAATGACTTTACACTGCAGCCGGAAAGCTCTCTGAAGGAACTTGGGAATAAGAGGTAATGGGGATAAGCATACAGTAGCCCGGGAGGCCAAGCATGGACTACAGCATCCCTGGGGACATCCCCCAGAGGGGTATCAGAGCGAAGAAGTTTCTGCACTTCACGTTGGAAGGAGATGCGAAGAGATCGCAACAAGGTTGACCCCAAATACGGAAGATCTTCTCCGCCACTGATTGTTTCAGAGACCACTCACAAGGCAGAAGGATTGCCCTGCTGAGACTGTCTGCTAGAATGCTGGAGCATCCCGGGATGTGCATTGCTATGAGAAACCGGCTGGCGGATATGGCCCGCTGCTAAACCCACATGGCCTCACGACAAAGGGGGTAGGATCGGGTCCCTCCCTGTTTGTTTATATACCAGACTACAGACATGTTGTCTGATTGAATGGCTACCTTCACTGGAGGTAGGACAGGGTGGAAGGCTCTCAACGCTAAAAGCACTGCCCTCATCTCCAGGACACTGATGTGTAGCTTGGTCTCTGGAGGGGACCATGTGCCCTGGACCGTCCTTCCCAGGAAATGCCCCCCCACCTGAGCTGGGAAGTGTCTGTGGTCACTGTGGCTTGAGCCGGAGGGGCTAGAAAGCTGTGCCAAGCGAAAATTTCCACTGAGTGAAGCCACCACTGGAGTGACGTTCTGCATGTCCGATTGATTTGGATGTGGAAATTCATCGGAAGGTCTAGCCAGGACCATTGAACTGCTACATTCCACTGAAGGACTCTCATGTGAAGATGTGCAAGAGGGAGGACAGAGATTGTGGCTGCCATCAAACCCTGGGCCCTGAGAACATCGGCTGCTGTGACTACCGAATGATCCAAGATAGCCAATACATGGAGTCTGAGATTTTCTATCCTTTCCGGGCTGAGAAAAATCTTTGACTGAATCGAATCCAACCGTGCCCGATGAAGTCTATGATCTGAACCGGAGCCAGGTGGGACTTGTTGATATTGATCGTGATGCCTAACTTGTGAGCCAGACCAAGGAAATAGTGTAGGGCTTGACACAAGAGACGTTTGGTGGATGCAGCGGAGAGCCAGTCATCTAGGTAGGGGAATACCTGAATGCCCTGAAGTCTCAGGTGAGCCGCTACGACTGCCATAACCTTGGTGAACACCCTGGGGTCTGTGGTGAGACCAAAGGGTAGGGCTCTGAACTGAAAGTGACTGGCCCCTAGCTGGAAGTGTAGAAACCTCCTGGAGCTCCTGTGGACCTTGATGTGATAGTAAGTGTCCTGGAGGTCCAAAGAGCACATCCAGTCGCATTCTCTCAGAAATGGTAGAATGGACTGTAGAGTGACCATCCGGAATTTTTGCTTCACTACCGCCAGGTTGAGGATAGACAGGTCCAGAATGGGCCTGAGGTCCCCTGTCTTCTTTGGTACTAAAAAGAACCTGGAGTAGATGCCTGATCTGGATTGATCTGGGGGGACCGACTTGATGGCTTTTTGTAGCAGCTTCAAAACCTCTAAGGCTGCAGCATCCCTGTGAGCGGGTGGAACATCTGGAAAGTGTGCTGGAGTTCTGGGACATGAAATGAAGGGGTAGAATATCCTCTGGATATGATGTTTAACACCCAGCGGTCTGCAGTAATGGACTTCCATGCCTCTGGATGTAAGGAAAATCTTCTCCAGACTGCCTCCAGAGTAGAGCAGCCGGGCAACCCCTCAGGGTTGCAGTGCGGGTCTGTCGGAAAAAGGTTCCCTAGACCCGAAGTTTCTGGGACCCCCCCCCCTGCCTTTGGGACAGCATCCGTCTTGTCCCCTTCTGCCTCTGGGGGATGAATATTCCTGAGTGTCAGGAAAGGACTGTGATTTCTGCAACCACATCTTCTTTTGAGCCTTTTGGTTCCTGAAATAGGACCTCTGGGGGTTAGAGAAGTGGATTCCGATGGCTGACAAAGTCTTTCCATCCTTCTCACTCTGGGTTAGTGTGTCACGTACAGTCTTCCCAAAGGGGGATGATCCATCGAAAGGGGCGTTGATGAAAGACGCCTTAAAGGGGTCCGCAAATTGACACAGCCTGATCCAGGCATGTTGCCTCAAGGCAACACCTGTACCAGCAGCTCTAGCGGCTCCCTCTGTAGGCATGAGAGAGGAGATGCATAGAGGTATTTGTCACTGATTTCAGTGTAGTTATCTTTGCAGTGAAAGACTGCTTGTCCTGTTGTGACAGAGACAGAGGGGGCGACTCAGTTAGTTCCGATATAAGGTCTCGCTGCAGTCGGATAACATGTGCCAAGTAATTCAGCGCAGAAATAGAAAATATCGCTGACGAGTACATGCGCTTCCCAAAATGATCCATCGAGCTGGACTCTTTGTCTGGTGGATGAACCGAGGAACTCTCCTGTGCCAGTTTCTTCTTTGTGGCAGCTGCAACCACCAAAGCATCTACTGGGGCTCCTTTGGACCATGCCTGCCTGTCTGACGACGGGGAAAGAATTTTGTCTGGCCTTTTGGGTATAGGCTCTACGGTGTCAGGATCCTTCCATGCCCTAGTGGTGATGAGGTCTGCTGGAGGGGAGACCCAGAAAGTAGATGGGCCCATGCTAAAGGCCTCCAGGAATATGGACTCATCCACAGAGGGTTTGGGGACTGACCAACCTCCTCTTTGGCAGAGGATCTCCATAATGTCTCAGAACGAGACGTCCTTGGTAGGTGATCTGGGAGAACCCTCTCCTTCATCCACATCCATATCAGTGGTAATGGACTCAGGGGTGTCCAAGTGCCTCCTCTTACACTTGCACTTACAAGGTTCCTCTCCAGTTGGACTCTCTGGAGAGGATTCATAAGCCTCCGGGGGTTCCCTGAGGGGAACAACCTGGGGTTGCTTTGGCATGGGCTGTCCCTGAGACAGGGTAATGGGAGAAGAAGCCAAAATCAGAGGGGTCTGGGTAGGATCTGAGTACGTAAGCTCTGGTCTCAACCCCTGGGAGAGAACCCTTTCCACTGCCCCGAACGCCGATGGAGAGCACACCTCCATATAATGTACAGAAGAGGCTCTCCCCAGCACTAAAGCAGGAATCGGAGCCAATGGAGGGGTAGTCCGGGCACTGAGGATGGTATCCAAAAGAGCGAGATCTCGACCCTTAGGTCCGACTCCCCGACCATGGCTCAGAGTCTCCTGGATCCAAGACCAGATCCAAGGAACTCAAGGTGATGGCCGGCATCGAGGAAACGAGAACCATCGGCGCTGACCCAACAGCTCCGAAAGGTCTCACACCCGAGAACCCCAAAGCGTCGGGTCGGATCGGGGGAAGGAGCAATACGGTGGAACATAGTTGAAGAAGGAGGACCCTCTCCAATGGGAAAGGGCCTTGGTAAAACCCCCATCTGAATTTGGTTCTGGATGAACCTCCTCATCAGCCTGTCCATATCCAGGTCAGAGACACTCAGAGTCGACCTAGAGGAAGTGACCGACTAAGGTCTGAGCCGGATCTGAGGGGAGTGCCTCGGCTCCAATGGCTCCATCGGCTATGGCAAGAAACGGGGAGAGCGGAGCCGAGGAGAACGAGACCTGGGTGCCTTTGAAGAGGGGCTGGAGAAAGACTTCCTGTCCGGTGATCTTTTTCTGGGCCTGTCCCTCTCCTTGTGGCACCTCTCCTTATCCCTTCTGTCCCTACCTCTCTGGGATGACTCCAATGATGCAGGCCTGGTGGGAGGTTGAGTCCCTGCCTGCACAGTGTCACTGGCTGGGGATGAAACCGAGGCAGACTCTAGGGCAGAAGCTGGTAGCAGACCCTTAGCCACAAGATTAGCCCGGCGATCCTTCAAAGCCCTAGGATTAAAGCCTGAACAAATGTCGCAAGAAGCAGACAGATGGGCGACCCCTAAACACAGAACACACAGTGTGGCCATCAGCTGGTGAGAGCTTGTGACCACACACTGTGCACTTCTTAAAGAGAACCTTAGGCTGTTCATCCATAGTAGAAACAGTAAAAGCCCTAACGGCCCACTCACACACACTTAAACAGGGATTGGGCCTAGGTGGGAAACCAGTATCACAAACAAAAACACTTATAACTAACTTTTTTTTTTTTTTTTTTTTACAACTAACACGATGATTGACCGTGAAGGGAAGAAAAAAAGGGAAAGGTATTCACACTCAACTATCACAAAAAGACCAAAAAACCTTACCACCTTGCTTAGAGCTCAGAGACCACGATGCTGACTCTTAGAGCGGCAAACGAGATCTGGGGCTAGATAGGAGGAAGTGATGTAATATAGGTAAGGGAGGAGCTTGGAGCTGATGCTTGAAAAGTTTTGCCAGCTCTGATCCGTATACCCATATGTGCAGAATGAATGAAGTCAACTACTTCAGATCATAAATATTCTTATACACTAATAATTAGAGTCATGTTTAGCTTATGCTGTCTGTCCTTATAAACTTCCACTCTTACTTTTCATACTATACCCCCACTCATTTTTCCACATCCATTATCTGATTTTTCATAATATTGTGCTAATAACCATCTTCCATTAACACCATTTTATTTATTCTTTCATTCCAAATAATCCAAAGAACATAAATCAATGTTTTACCTACTCTTTATAAATATTCTTAGTGTCTATTTTTATAATACCTATATTCAATCATGTCCACATATATCTAACCCTTCTCTTTTAAAACTTAAAAAAATCTCTTTACATAACTTTTCCCATAGTAACACCACCCTTTTACATTTTAAAAACGCATGTTCTGTGGTTTCTTCTTTCCCCAAAGTTAACATGTTCTTTCACTTTTATTTTTGCATGGAATATTTCCTTTTACTGGTAGTTTATTGAGGGTCTATATTACTATATCACATGGCAATAATGTCGAATGCTCATATGAGCGAATATTCATGAGAACAAACTTGCTATTGTGGGGGGCTGCACCCCCCACACCCCCACTAAATATATATTCCAACTCCGAGGTCACACTACAGTAAAGAAAGGGCAAATATTCCAATCCTCACTGTACTGTGACCCCAAAAACAAGCTCGTTCTTGTGAATATTCGCTCATATGAGCGTTCGGCATTATTATCATTCAATATGGGAATATAGACCCATTTATTGATTACCAGTCTCCTTAAAAAAATATTGACATTCTATTCTATTATACCATTTATTTCTTACTTTTATGGCTTTAATTTTTTTCTTCTGGTACGATTTTCCATGGATTGCAAAATAATATTTTAGCATGTTTTTACACCATACTTTTCACTCTTTTTATATCTCTTCAGTCTTTATCAAGAAAAAATAAGAATGTGGAATATAATTTTCCATTTTTTATTTATACATTCTCTCTCTCATTTTTCTTCATTATTTTCCCCAAATATCTTATTTATATTTGAACATTTTTATTACTAATCTCTCACCTCCCTCATTTATCTAGTTCAACACTATACACATTTAAGAAGCTGCAAATACCATTGGATCTATTAATCATAACTCTCCATTTTTATTCATACATAAAACTCCTCTCTTTACTGAGTTTAATCTAGAACCCCATATAAATTTAAAATTCACTTGTAATAACGGTTTTTCATATTTTCTAGGAATCATAAAAACCCTGATAAATATGCTATATATCCCATTAC
Organism: Protopterus annectens; assembly: GCF_019279795.1. Classification (NCBI taxonomy): domain Eukaryota; kingdom Metazoa; phylum Chordata; order Ceratodontiformes; family Protopteridae; genus Protopterus; species Protopterus annectens. The sequence continues at coordinate 91,319,174 of NC_056728.1, forward strand.
TATAGAAGTTATCAAACTCACTTTTTCTAAAAGATATCCTATGTGTTTTCTATAAAGAACAAAAATCCTTTAATTCCTCTAGCTGTGTTTCCTGTTGGACTCTACTTTATTACCGAATTTTACTCCTAAAAGTAAAATCTCTTTCAGTGTAAAGTGCACGACCTATCTGCAGCACATCTCCCAATCATTTGCTTTTTTCCTTATTTAATGCCATGTCTAGTTCTTTTAAGCGTTCAACTACAAAGAATATTACTTGCTCATCCAAATTTTATTTTCTGCAATTATAATATCATTTGCACATGTCAACAGCAGTGGAATCTCTACACCTGTCGGCATCACATTCCCTACATTCTTCATTCTACTATTTACCTCACTCACTATCACATTCATAACTAAAGCAAAGAAAATACAGCTCATAGGATATTCTTGTCTTATTCCTTTGCTCATCTCAATTTATTTAACCAACTACTTAATCAAAATTCTTATTTTATTATATGCTGACATGCAAACTTTCTTAATTTTATTTCTAAATTATATGTCTTCATTACCTCCCATAATGTGTCATGTTCTGTTGCATCAAAAGCTTTATTAATGTCCCATACCATGAGTTTCACATCATCTCTTCTACTTATATCACAATTTCTCTCAATCATTAACAATTGCTGACATCCCTTCCCCTTTATACTATATCAACTTTATTCCATTTTTTCCCTTTTTGTTTTCCATTCTTGTCTGCATTATTTTCATGAAAATCTTATAACCTGTATTAAAACTATTGATCTGTAATTTTTTATATCTCTTTTTCCCTTGTTTCCACACAAACTTTAATATTCCATCACACATCTGCTTATAAGCAAATCCTTTATTTATCCATTCATTTAAAACAATATAATTTTTGCCAGTCCTTTAGATTTTTATACATTTTATATCCTTGCCACTCCGAGGCTGCTACTGAATCTATATTTACCAGTCCAAGCACTTTATCCAACTCGTATAATCTCTCATTTTAAATTAGTTACTCATTTGGTCTGAAATTTTTTAACTGCCCATATTCTTTTTACTTAGAACATTTCTTCATAATGAATTCTAATAGTCATAATCTGCTCATGTTCTTTATACCTCTACCTTTTTATTTTTCATTTCACTCACACTTTTCTTTCTCTACCTTTCTTACCTCACTCTGTCATTATAAACAGAATATTTTATATTTCTTTATAAAATATGCACTATTCAGACCAATCAGCATAAAATAACCTTCTAGCAATGTGGTGTCTCCATAACTGATACTTTTTCCTTTTTCATTCCATGACTTTTAATTTATTCTTTTTATATATTTTCCTATTTTAATATGCACTTTATTTTCATTTGCTTCTATTCATATTGCAAAATGATCTGTAAATAATGTTGTGATGATGTGAGGTAGTACCTACTACACCAGAAGGAGTAGGGCATAGCTAGCTGGGGTTTTATGAATTATATGTCATTTGTATATCAAACAGATTTGTACAGAAGCTTGTGTTGAAAAATGTATTTGTATAGCTGTTTGTGTTAAAAATGTACCAACAGTGGGTCCTGCTGGACAGAAAAGAACTATACCTGTATGTCAGACTGAATTTTCACTGTTGAAATGAATATCCTGTAACACAGGATACTGGAAGAAAAAAGGTTAATCTCATTCCAGCTAACTTTGCAAAATAGTCTGAAATTAAATTATCTGGTTTAGGACATAAAGATTGTATCTCACAGTTCTGACTGCAGCCAGAGACAAAACGTCTGAAAAGCCTGGCTTAGAAGCTCTGTAGAAAGAGTGGAAGTGTTAAAATTGTTTTACAGCTTCTAGACACTGTAAAGCATCTTAGTAAAGCTCTATGTGTGTGTATTATGACACGTATGTGCTAGATTCTGGTTCAGTTTATAGTAAAAGAGGGTCGTGTGGGAACCAGAGTCAGAGTCAGATGACTAGATGTGATATTCTGTAGTCAGCACTGAAATATTTAGATATTAGTGACAGATGTCACTTAATCCGCGGTAGTGGTGCTGCGGTAGCATTGTCGCCTCACAGTAAGATGCTGTCCGGTTCGATTCTCAGCTAGAGCATCTTCTGCATGGAGACATGCGTGAATGGGTGTACCTTCGTTGAAGGTTGTGCATCAGGGCTGGCAACTCGGCACGTAAAAATCAACTGCTAATCATTAGCAGACCGGAGTTCCGCTGTGGCGATCCCTAACCGGGAAAAGCCGAAAGACACACAAGTGACAGATATCACTTAGCTCTCAGCAGTCTGTTTGTGAAACCTGACAAAGAACCACTGACAGTCATCTTGCCTTGCTCTATTAAGTGAATTAGGGAAAAGCCGAAAGACACACAAGTGACAGATATCACTTAGCTCTCAGCAGTCTGTTTGTGAAACCTGACAGAGCCACTGACCGTCATCTTGCCTTGCTCTATTAAGTGAATTAAGGAACAGTAATTCTTTGGATCAGTCAGGAAAATATAGTGAGATTAGTCAAGTACTGTTTTCTGTATCTGTGTGAACTTTTCCATCTGTGTTTTAATATTTCCTGTGACTAAAACTCTGGTGTTTATTGTAAATAGATATTTAGCATTTTCATGTTCTTTTATTATTAAATATATTTAAACTTTTCATTGTGGCTGGTCCTTTACAGACTATTTTAACTTTTGAGAGTACTTGTATTTATTTGGTGACACTGTGGCCACTACTGAAAGCCTTGCTGTTTGGTCAACATTACCATTGGTATTAGTATTAATTTTACTCACTATAACTGGGTACCCTTGTAAGACCCTTAGAGTAGCTGACTGGCGGCAGTGGAACTACCTTATAGATTGGGCATAGCTGGTAAATCTGTGCCAGCCTTTCCCAGGTGTGTGTGTGTGTCTGTGTGTGTGTGTCTGTGTGTGTGTGTGTGTGTGTGTGTGTGTGTGTGTGTGTGTGTGTGTCTGTGTGTGTCTGTGTGTGTCTGTGTGTGTCTGTGTGTGTCTGTGTGTGTGTGTGTGCGTCTGTGTGTGTGTGTGTGAAAATCAAATCTCAAAGACTGTGTGTGTCAGCTGCTTGGAACAGGGACACAAGAGCACTGATTTCTGCAGAGAAAAAGGTGGAGTCTTACTTTGGGCCTGGAGAGGAAAACCCAGCCCCAAGACTGAGTGTGGTCTTAAGGGAAACTATGCTTGGTGCAGAGAGTTGCATCTGCAAATACTGTGTATCCATGTTTTTTGTTCTAAGTGAACGTCTCTCATCCTTGTGAGTGGTGAGGATCGAGGCTCCTTAATTACTGGCCCAGAGGAAGAGGGACATCACACCTGTTACAATAGACTCTCCTTCTGTTATGCTTACTGCTACTGATAAAATAAAATAATCAATCTCAGAATTAGCACACCTTTTCTAGACCTTCATTTGAGAAGCAAATTCTTATTACCTACAAATAAGTCAGATAATGTTGCAGAAGACTCACTCTACTCCCAATGCATTCCTAAACTCTGGACTAGTATCCCCATGCAAATAAAACTCTCAGACAACCTCAATAGTTTTAAACCACTGTTAAACATCTTAACCTATCCTGGTCCTGTAAATGCTCATCACAGGGTTAAAACTTTTCAACATGCAATACTATCCAGATACTACCCTTTATAATAAAATAATATCAATAAATTCAGCATCTCTTCTTTTGTTATTTCAAAACATTTAGTCACAACAGTCTAGCAGGCACTCCTATCTTAATTCTTCTGAGACACGTTCAAACTCCACTGCATTTTCCTTTCACTTAAACAGAACAAATAACTCATTCTTATATGTCTCTAACATGCAAATGAATGCACTTGTTCTTTCTACACATCTTTGAAAACTATAATTTTCAAACGCAGACACTACATAATTTATTAAAAGCAGAATACCCCTTGCTATCATGTGTACAGTCATATCTCATTCATGAAAACTAGATTTTAGGATGCCAGGCTTACATGTGACACACACTAATGATCAACATTGTTACATGCAACCACTGCTGTACAATTCTGGAATTTACTTTTAAGACACAGACTGTCTAATGTGTGTGTGTGTGTGTGTGTGTATTTATATATATATATATATATATATATATATATATATATATATATATATATATATATATATATATATACACACACACACATACACATATATACATACATATGTTGCAAAGACATGTGTCTGGAGTGTTTGCCCCTGGGTCACCACTGAAAATTGGCTTTGTTCCAAGTTGGACTTTCCCGGTAAACAAATGTTAAATAAAATAAATAAATATTCATATAAACACATACATAAAAAAAAACTTCTCTTTCGGCTTTTCCCGGTTAGGGGTCACCACAGCGGAACTCCGGTCCGCTAATGATTGGCAGTAGATTTTTATGTGCTGGCTTGCCGGGCCTAATGCACAACCTTCAACGAAAGAACGCCCATTCACGCATGTCGACACACAGAAGGTGCTCTGAGAATCGAACATGCAACGTCTAACTTTGAGGCGACAACGCTACTGCAGCACCACCACCGCAGTTTACATACACACATACATAATATATATGTGTGTATATATGTGTGTGTATATATATATATATATATATATATATATATATATATATATATATATATATGGTTCCCTTAGAAAGAAACACTATAATAATGAAAGTCCAGTTGGTAGATATTAGTGTCTTTATCGTGACATATTAGCATTATTTGTATATATATATATATATATATATATATATATATATATATATACATACACACACACACACTATGCAGCAGAGGGAATGGCTATCCCACTCTGTATGGTGTATGGGGCTTTGTCCCTAACATTTTTTTTAAATATGCTTTGGAATTCTGAATGTCTTTCCTTTTTGACAGATGGTCTTTTTGAAAATATGCTTATGAATGTTCATCACAAAACAGTTGCACTTTAGTCATGGAGCCAAATTTTAATTGCACAAGCTTTTCCTTTGACTACATTACTTCTGTTACGTCTTTGCACATCTCCATTGTTACAATCATTACATTTGCAAAACAGTCTCACTATTTCTCACTTTTACCTTTTGAATAGACTTACAATTTATCTTACCAACATTGACTTCCTTATTTAATTTTAGTAACCATGCACACTAGTGATTTTATTTGCTCTGCACACATCCAAAGCTATGATAAGGTAAGGTCTCCTCTTAAAGCCTTAACTTTGTTTGGCTTCTTCTTTTTTTTTTTTGAATACGTTTTATTAAAGTAATTTCTGAAACATACAATTATTAACATAGAATTGATAATATTTTATAATAAATTAAATAAACATCAAACTTCTAATATAAAAAATCAAAAAAAGACAATGAACTATGTACAAAATTGTTCACCATACTATATACAAATAAACTAAATTAGATCAACTGTATAAGAAGTGACTAAACTTCAAACTATTGATTTTCTAATAAATCAATTATATTCAGCCATTGGTTGTATACTGCTGTATTCCTAGAAGATCTAGACTTGATTGTCATTAATTCTAATTTGAATACTTCCAAGAGAAGATCTTTAAAGTTTTGAAAAGAAGGAGATTATGATGATTTCCAGTTTCTAGTGATTTCTTTCCTGGCTATGGACAGGACAGACTAAAGAAGTGAATATCTGCTTGATTTTACACAGGGTGGAACTGGAGAATTAAATAAAACTAATGAGTAGGAAATTATCAGTGAATATTGCTTGTAAGAAATTATTGATATCTTCCCAAAATGTTTTCATATGTGTACAATCATAGAAAATATGTGCCCAATCACCATATATGTGCCCAATCACCATTCTGAACCTCCAAACATCTTCAACACATCTCTTCTTTAAACATCTTATTTATTTTATATGGGGTGATGAATGATCTATTTAAAAATATCCAGGTGAACATTCTCCATTTAAGTGATGTAGTAGTTTTACCTGCTGACTGAAGAAAATTCAATTTATCCTTATCTAAAGGGCTATAGTTATTAATTTCAGAGAAATATTTCCAATAATTATTACGGAATATATCTAAATCTGATTTAATAGTTTTATATACATATTTATATATATATATATATATATATATATATATATATAAATAACAGGTTAATTTTAATTAAATTGTTCTGTTGAGAACAATCAAGTACTGAATGAATTTGGGAATTAAATTTTTAACTGAAGGTATTAAATCAAGTTTATTTTTGATATACTTTCTAGCTTCTTGTAGGTCAAGCCATAGTGAAGAATCAAGGTCATTTTTCCAATTATTGATGGATTGTAATTCATTGTTTTTTTACCAATTGATGCCAATAAATAAATTCTTTCTGCTCAAATAGTGACATTTTTGAAAAATTGTGGAGATAATAACCACCAGTGTATATGCTGTGGGGAAAATAAGTAATAACCAATTTTCATAGGATTGGAATCTATGAATAAAATTTTTAAAGGATTTCAAAATCATATTAATATAATTTGATGTAAAATTTTAGGTAGTGCATAAGGAAAAATACTTTTCATTTCTATATGAATGTATTTTTTATTTAGTTTAACTTAAAATGGTCATTATTATTTAGATTTTGTGATGAAGACAGGATAAAGTCTTTCCATTTAGCTGAATATTTACTATCTATAAGATACAAAATTGTCTTAATTGAGGAAATTGAGTAAATTTCTAAGTTTGCTAATGCAATGCCTTTATTATCCCAACTATACATATGATATGTTAAAGAAATTCTTAATTGGATACCATAGGACTTTTTTAATCACAGTATTAAATGTTTTAATTATTGCATAAGATGGAGGCATAGAAATAGATTGAATTATGTATAGAATTTTTGTTAGAAGTATCTTTATAATTGACAATTTCTCCTCTACTGAAAATTTTATTTTAGACCATTTATGTATTAAGTTATCTATTTCTGTTAAACTTTTATCAAAGTTTAATTTCTGACTTTCTTTTAAACTATTGGCAATAATTATTCCTAGATATTTTATTTGTTGGGATTGTGATATATATTTTGAATATTATATTTTTTTGAACCAGATAACAAAATTTGTGTTTTGTTGTGGTTAAATTTAAGACCTGGATTTTTTTGGAAATAATCTATGTCATTAAATAATTCTTGAATTGGATTTTTACCACCCAAGGTAATCAAAATGTCATCTGCAAACATTTGAATCTTTGAGGTTTTGTTAAGACTTGAATCAAAACCTTTAATATTACTATTATCGCTAATCAAATTAGCCCAGGGTTCCATAACTAAGGTAAATAAAAGAGGGGATAAAGGACAACTTTGTTCAGTTCCTTTAGTAATAGGTATGTACTGAGAAATATTACAACCAATTTTGATATATGCTTGAAAGCCTATATAACTGGGTAATAAGATTTATAAAAGTGTTTGAAAAATTGAATTCCTGTAAAAGAATAAATAAGCAATCCCAATTAACAGTGTTAAAAGCACAATTTATATCTAAACTATAGTTAAATTATTTTTAGGTTTTTAGTTGATTCAATTAAGGTTATTATTATTTTAATATTATCATAAGTTCTTTTTATTATGAAACCTGTTTGTTCTTCATCTACTAAACTGGGAAGAAATATCTTAACTCTCTTTGCATATATAAACAAATATGTTATAGTCCATGTTTACTAACAAGATAGGTCTATATGAATTACATTTTGTAGGTTCTTTTTCAGGTTTTAGGATTGGAGAGATGAATGTACATTTCCATGAGGGGGGGGGAATATTTTTATTTTGTATAATATTACAGACTGAAAGTAATAAAGTTAGTGCTTTATCTGGTAGCAATTTATAAATTTATGGAATACTGCCATCATTACCCAGTGCTTTGTTTTGTTTGAGAGTATTAATTTGTTCTTGAGTGTCTTTTAAAGTAATTTGCCTATCAAGTAAATTAATTTGTTCATCTGTTAATCTATTTTTAGAGTTTTTCTTAAATAAAGGCTTGAATTTCTTTCTTTGAGTTTATTAATGCAGAAGACTGGTTTAAATTAAGAAAAATATCTCTGAATTCAGTTAAAATGTTATGCGTATCAGATACTAAATTTTTCTTCTGAGGCAAATATATTTCTTTAATGTGATTGAATTTATTTAATATTTTTACTTTATTGGATAAAATATTCAAAGATCCTTGATTAATTGAAAAAAATGAATACATTTATATTTCTCTAGACTAATCATAGTTTTATGATTAAGAATATCAAGATATCTCTTGTTTAAGGTTTTTAGTTCATCCAATTTAGATTTTTTGATAACTCAAGATTCAAGGTATCTAGTTTTGTTTGTATCTCTTTTCATAGGTTCACAGGTTAGTACTAGGATAACTGCCCTTGTGAGCCATTTTAAGCCTAGCCAATTACCCCATGTGAGAATCAAACCCTGCACCTTATGTTTGTAAGGTGAACACCTTAACCATTATGCAAACCTCCCAACTCCTTTTAAGTCTTTATCCCATAAAAATCTTTTTTTCCTTATACCAATCAATTACTCTGCCACATAGGTATGCTCTCATTGCTCCTTTAATTTAGTGATATATGCTGGGATTCATTTTATCTGACATTGGCACTAGTGTATATATATATATATATATATATATATATATATATATATATATATATATATATATATATATATATCTCAAAGATTATAGAATTGTGATCTGAGAAGGGACATGCAATAACTTTTATATTACTTACAGAATCTGTTAAGCTATTTGAAATAAAAACTCTGTCAATTCTTGAATATGTTGAATATGTGTTGTGTCTGTGTGAAAAAAATGAATAGTGATTTTGGGTCAGCACAATTATCAATGTCCTTTAATAAAAAAGAATTGGAAAACTCTTAGTAACTTAGCTGAACTCAAACCTTTTCTTTTACCTTTAAAGGAAGAGTCAGAACTATTAAAAATACCATTAAAAATTGCCAGCTAAAATAATATTACCTTTAGAGACTTGAATAATATGATCAATATGTTGTTGTGCTGAAGTCTGTCCAAAGCCAGGAATCCAGTAAATATTAGTGAATATTAAATTATTAAATTGTATGATAATATAAGCTACCGTACTTTTATCTTTGTATGCGTCTATTATTTTAGGTTATGGTAGTTTGTTATTCCACAATATTGCTACACCTCTTTTTTTCTGAATGTTCAGAACTAACAAGACTTGAGAAAGATTTAAACTCTAATTTGGAAATGTCATCTTCTATCAAATGAGTTTCTTGGAGAAGAAAAATTGTGAATTATGTAATTGAAGATATTTATTCAAAGATCTCTTGTTAGGGTTAAGTCCATTTACATTTACAGAAATACAATGAAGTGATGTTATGTTGTAAATTTGTTGGATTGAAGTGCATGCTGACCAAAACTTCTATTAAATTTTAGTTTATGAGTTGATATTAAAAAAAGAAGGGAATATAGCAATTTATATAGTATAATATGCAGAAAATGGTTTAAGATTACAAATATTTAAATAGCTTTCAACTATACATATTTTAGTGAACATCTGAAAAATTATTAAAGAAAAACTTCTAACAATAAAACCATTTAGAACCCACCTGGAGTTATAAACTCCTAATTTGAGCGACATTAATCACTCAAATTAACATTCCTACTAGCAGCAAATTCCTATCATGCTCCTGCTAGCAGCAAATTCCTATCATGCTCCTGCTAGCAGCAAATTCCTATCATGCTCCACCTGAAATATGAACTATTTCATCATTAGAAACATGGCTTATTGATATGCATGTCAAAGTTATGCAAACAAAAAGGAGAATTTATCATACACTTGTGTTAGATTTAACTAATAAAACATGTTGACTAGTAATAATTTACAAAATTAGATAAGATGTTAGAGAGTTACTAAATATTTAGTATAAAAAATTATGTACAACAAATAACACCAGTATTATTTAAAGACAGCAGAAAAAGTATATAAACAGAGTGTATAATGTTTTCCTGCAAAAAAGAAATATATTAGTTGGAACTACATAAGATCAATACTTATACAATATTTAAATATAGGGGATTTTATTTCAAGTAGTATAAACTACCACAATTAACAGTAAGAACTATTTGTAACTACTTATAATTTTGAAACAAAAAGATAAAATTTCAACATGCTTTCTAGTTTACGTATTACTTCCTAAAAGAGGCCATTAAACTATAAAAATTATACCAAAACGAGAACAATATATTTTTTACAGAGTTACTTTAAAGTTTCCCAAACTTAAATATTGTCAAAGAACAAGCAATTGTTACAATATCTAAAAAAATACTATAAATAAACCCAGTGAGGGCTGGCAACTTGGCACGTAAAAATCTACTGCCAATCATTAGCGGACCGGATTTCCACTGTGGCGACCCCTAACCGGGAAAAGTCGAAAGACACAACAACTACTAAAATTCATAAAAATCAGCTAGTGACATGTTTGCATCTAAGGTTTATAGTTGTATTCTAGTTTCCAGATTTATATTTGAATTAGTGAAATCAAAAGCAAATAGATACATTTATTATAAATCTTTAAAGCTACAAGAATGACTAAAATTAAATTTTACTCTGTTTTAAAGTTTCTGTAGTCTGCCCAATACATGAATGTATCACAAAGCAGTTAAACATTAATATCATATTTATTGGCACTATTGATTTGTGATAATCTGTATAGGAAATGAAACTATATTTCTTATTATATTTTGAGTTAATCAGATATAACCAAAAGATATGCTATATCATTCCGCAGAAAAATATATTAAAGCTTTACTGAAAATATATGATATATAGGTTAGCCCAATTTTAAATCTGGCTAATGTGTAAATTTGTTTACATACCAGGGTGCATAATATCCACATCTCATAAGTTGTCAGAAAGTTCAAAATAGTTTACAGATCTAACTTAAATAATTTGAAGTAGACACAAATAGTTTGATATTAATTGGAGAGTAGTATTAGTAATATGCCTTGTTACATTTAGTGACTTCTTATCTTTATATAGCTGGTAAACAAAAACAAGACAACTGAAAATAACAAAACTGTAAAACATATCACAAAATTTAGAAGAAGTTGGTTGTCATTAACAAAGTTATGAATACTAAAAATTTAAGAGCCATTAAATACTATACTTTCATAAATCTATAACATTAGATATATGGCAGGATAAAGTCTTACATTGATGTTTGTTACAAATTGAGGACAGCCATCTATTTAAGAATGTCATAACCACTAATCCAGTGCTAGAATTATTTACTTATTAATTTGTTTGGTATCTGTGTATTATCACAACCAAACCATAAACATCTCACGCTTATACACATCAGACAAAGCAATATACCCTAACTAAAAATATTAAACAATATGAGATTGGACAGGATTCTTATGTGAGAAACAGATATAGTAGAAATTACATTTATGTATAAACACATAATATAAATTGTTGTAGTCATCCCCTTACCACAAGGGCATGCTTCGGTTTTGGAAACAGTATTATATGATTATCCCTGGGAGTGCCCAAACTGCACAACCTCCTAACACTAAAAATGTTATGAAAGCCCCAAACACACGAACCAGTTTAAATATTCCTCCACATAAATGAGATAAAAAATATGTCCATCTAAGTTAATCTGGACAATTTACAAATATGAATGTGGAACTCATCTATTCTCCCCACTAGTGCACTTCATTATTTACAAACAAAGTTAAGGCTCTCAATGACAAGGCATACTACTGCAACAATGCAGCTTTAGGGTCAAAATAAAAGGATTATATGGCATACAATGGAACTTCACAGAAAAGTGTTAGCTGACTATTAGAAAAGCATTTAAAACATCAAATAAAGGGCCATGAGTGTGAAAGATCCTCACAGATAACTAAACACAGTAAGATTCAGTGTGGTTGCAACAATACACAAGCACCAAGTATTTTCTATTTAGACAACTAAGCAGATAAACTTGTCTAATGTTTCAATCATGCCTCAAGACAAAGTAATAAAACAGAACCCAAAACCAGTATAGTGAATAGAGTTCAAATATAAGCAAGCAAATACTTTAATAATTTATATTTAGTACATAGAAAGCTGTATCTAGTATGAGTGTTAGCTCATCTCATAAATGGCTCTGAGCCACTCATTCAATGATTCCCCGTGTAAAGTCTGTGAGACAGATCTAAAATCATAGTAGCAATGAAAATGAATTAATAAAATTCTTTAAGTTAATCATTCAATGTTTCACTCTACTAAACAGAATAAGGGCAATTTATACAGTAATGTACACAGATACAATCCAAGTAGATTCAAATTGTATTACACTTACTGAGACATACTAAAATTATTATTAAAATCACTGTATCTATATGTTTAAATCTAGTAGACAAGAGGTCATTAAAGAGTAGTATTTCCATAACAATTACAATATAAACACTAATATACTACAAATGAACTCTACCCCTTATATTCCATGTCTTCTGTCCTATTTATGTACAAATACAAAATGGTACTGTTCGTGTCAGGATTGCCACTGTATACACTTCCGATTTATTCCACAATATATAAATATCTTTACAACAGAAATGCGCTTATACATGTCAAAAAATACTTTATGAATCAGTTACTTCCTTTTTTAGAAGATCGCCAAGTCATCAGTGACGTCATATAGCTCTTGCAGCTGTTCAGAGATGCATGTGGTCAAAACACCGAGTTGAAGATGAAAAACAGCTTCAATCTTTTCAGCGGGAAACTAAGCTTTCCAGCCTTCAAATCACGGCTTACAATGCCTCAAGAGCTACACGAGACATTCCAGCAACAATCAGAACCCTCACCAAGTACCAGAGAAGAGAAAAGTGAAAAAAAAAGAAAAAATAAATAAAAAGAAAACATCCTCGGATCCTTGAGTCTTCAGATCCGCTACAAACACAAAGCCACCAATGAACAAAGCCAACAAAACATATGCAACATCAGCCAAAAACACATCAAATGAAGTTATTTAGCCCGAACATTCAGTGAAAACCACAAGGGCATACAAAAAAGAAACGGAAAAGTGAGCAAATTCCTGCTACACAAACAAAGATATATAATCGACTTCATTAAATAGCAACTCAAAAGTAATCAGACATCTCAGGGTATCCCCATTCTAAAAAAATTCTCTAAAAACTTAGTCAATATATATTATTTATAACTATAAAGGAATATATAAAAAAAGGATTATGGTAAAGGTAAGCTTAAACTATTGTAATAAACACTCTAGTTAGATATTTAGAGAAATAAAACAACAATCAGAATGCGAAACATGTACTTAAGACATAAAATGACTTCTTGACAACTATAAACAATACAATTATAAACCTGGGTAGCCTATATATTCAAAAGCTTAAGCTATTATGGGGCAATAACCTAAGGATTAAAATTATTGTTATATAGGTTTCCTTTCCCTCCCCCTTCCCCATTCTTTCCTTTACTTTAACCTTGACAAGACAGAATGTTATTAAAGCATACTTATAAAGTTTATAATAAATTATATCCTAAAAATATCTAAGATATAAAAAAAACCTAAAAATTTTAAAAGGGAAATATATATATATATATATATATATATATATATAAGTGCTAATAGCTATTAAATTAATCTAACTATCTAATACGTAAAAACAAATTAAAAACACCATATAATAAAGAATAGAACAGCACTCACCCATTGAAGCATTTTTAATTTCCATGACTTCTGGGTCATAAGAAAAAAGTTATGTAAAAAGAAAACAGTCCGTAATGTAAAAACATTTTTTTTTAAGTTTATGTTCAACTGTTTTCCAATTATCATTTTCAGCGATCCTTTTAAGACTTGAACTAGCCCAGCCCATTTCACCTATTTTTCCAATATTTTATTAGATTTAATGTAACTGATGGCTGAATCAAGTTCTTCAAATATCTTCGGACCATCTTGAAGGAAGATTTTCAGCCTTGCAGGGAAAAGCAGGTGAGACTTTGTGCTTTTTTAAGTTCTTTGAGCAATGGTAAGAACCGTTTCCTTTTTGATATAACAGATGAAGAATAGTCATCATCAAAACGAATGATGTTGTTCATGTATTTAATAGGTGACCTAGACCAAGCTGTCTTCAAAACTATTTCTTTATCAAGGGTGGATAAAAATGTAACTATAACCGACTTAGTATGTGCTTTTGGTATTTTTAGAGGAAGACAAGGACCTGTGGGCTCTTTCTATACCGAAATAATACACTTCAGGGAGCTGTAAAATTTCTGGTAGCCATGAAGATAAAAACTTCTCCAAGTTTTTTCTTCCAAGTTGTTTGGTAGCCCAAAGATCCTGATGTTATTTCTTCGAGATTTATTTCCTAGATCTATTTTTGTTAAAAGCAAGGTATTCTGTTTTAGAAGAAATTCCAGGTTATGTTCATTTTGTTGTATTCTGATATCCATGTCATTTAAAGAAGTTTCAATGCCAGTAATTTGTTTCTTCTGTTGTTTAAAGTCCAGATGAATTGTCTCCATTTGTTGTGATGTAGTTTCCTTAAAATTATCTATTTTCATGTCCATTCTGTCAAATGTTGTTGATAGTTCCTGTATAGTAGTTAAAAAAGTTTGAAACTCTTTTTCATGCTGAGTCCTGATGAGAAGTTTTAGTAAAGCTCATGTTGTAGTCAGATGCCAGAAACTTGTCTCTTGTATTTTGACAGGAAAAGTTGAAAATAATTAAAAAATATTTTAATACTAACTAGACTATGAAGAGAAACTAGAATATAAAAAAATTATTTTTTAGTTATAATTAAAAATTTCTGTCATAAAAGATATAAGGCAGAGCTGAAATAAAGTGCTGCTACTCAAGGCTCAGGCTAAGCCCCTTTGTTTTGCTTCTTATACCACAAACTTTTAGTTATGTACTCACCATAACTTCAGATGTTTGGGATCCATCTCGCCTACATTCTCTGCACTGATGGGCTCGGAGCCGATCCCTCGGCTCCGACTCGGCACGCTTATGCTATAGAGCGAGGACTCTTATTGGCTGAGCTATCTTTATCCCAGGATGCACCACCACTAATCCCCCAGATCTTGTTTGTCCGCATACATGCACACATGCACAACTTGATTATATAACATTGTTAGATGTTTCAAGATGAAACAGGATTCGGACCTTCTGGTATCCTCTGATCTCCAAGGAAGGGGGAAGGAGGGTGGGTTATTAGGAATGTAGGCGAGATGGATCCCAAACATCTGAAGTTATGGTGAGTACATAACTAAAAGATGTTATGTGATCCTATCTCGCCTACATTCTGTACTGATGGGACAGCGTCCCTAGCACCTAAATCCCGGGTGGCTCATTGGAAAACACTCCTGAGCACTGTGGAACCAAATGAAGCTCGTCCTCTAGATGCCACATCTAATTTGTAGTGGGAAATGAAGGTGTGCGGGGAAGACCATGTAGCCGCAGCACAAATGTCACTAATAGCAAGCTTAGAATTAAATGCTATGGAAGTAGCCATAGCCCTTGTAGAATGAGCCTTGACAGAGGTGGAAAGCTCTTTGTTAGAATAAAAATAAGCTTGAGAAATACAGTCCCTGATCCATTTGGCAATAGTGACCTTTGTGACAGCTTTGCCCAATTTGTTATCTGCAAAGGATACAAACAACTGATCTGTTTTCCTTGTTTGTTTGGTCCTGTCTAGATAAAAATGTAACTGTCTGTGTACATCTAGTGTGTGGAATATAAACTCCGCCTTGTTAGAGTATTTTGAGAAAAAAACTGGAAGCTCTAACGATTGTTGTAAGCAGAAAGTAGAACAGACCTTAGGGACCAAAGGAAGGATTTGGTCTGAGGGATACTCTGTCCTTGTGAAAAACCAAGTACGGGGGTTTTACTGACAAAGCTTGAAGCTCTGAAACTCTTCTGGCAGAAGTAATCACCACCAGAAAAGCTGTCTTCCATGATAGAAACTTTAAATCACATGTAGCTGCCGGTTCAAAGGGAAAAGAGGTCAAGGCGCGTAAGACTATATCAAGATCCCATGGAGGTGCAGGATGAGAAATCGGGGGTCTCAATAGAGCAGCACCTTTTAGGAAGGTCTTGCACAATCTGTTGCTCATTAAAGGTGGGTCTATGGATTCGTGAAAATTAGAAATTGCTGCTAATTGTACCTTGATGGTAGAAACTGAAGAGCCTTGATTAAAAAGATAAGTCAGAAATTTTAGTACTTCTGCCACGGAATAGAAATGGGGTCCAGGCCCCGGAGTTGAGCCCAAATAGCAAATCTTTTCCATTTGCTAGAATACAGTTTCTTTGTAGCAGACTTATGGGTCAAGATAATATGTGTACAACATCTGAATCCAATGTATGACTCCTGACTATCGTCGGAAGAGGAGGAGCCAAGCCGTCAATTTTAAGGTGTGTAGGGACTGGTGGAATAGTCCCGACTGATGAACCAGTAGGTCTGGTATCTGATCCAGAAACCATGGACCTTGCAGGGCATGTTTCCGGAGATAGGGGAACCACACTTGACGGGGCCAGTAAGGAGCAATTAAGATCATTTTGCTCCCCAAGACAGATGCCTTTTGAATCACTCTGGGAAGGAGAGGAACTGGAGGGAAGGCATAAAGCAAGCCGGTGGGCCAAGGATGGACTAATGCGTCCATGGGGCTCTTCCCCAGAGCCGGGGTTAGGGAGAAGAATTCTTCGCACTTCGCATTCAGAGGAGTCGCAAAGAGGTCGCAACACGGAACTCCCCATTCGCTGAAAATCTGACTTGCAACTGTCATATTCAGAGACCATTCGTGAGGAGAGAGAATGGTCCTGCTCAATCTGTCGGCTATCACATTGGACTTGCCTGGTATGTGAGTAGCCACTAGGAAGCGTTTGGTGGAGACTGCCCATTCCCAAACCCTCATGGCTTCTCTGCAAAGAGGATAGGATCTGGTCCCTCCCTGTTTGTTCAGGTACCAAACAACTGACATGTTGTCTGAGCGAACGGCAATCATGCCTTGAGGGAGATAATCGTGGAGGGCTTGAAGGGACAGAAGTACTGCCCTCATTTCCAAGATGTTGATATGAAGCAAAATCTCTTCCGGATGCCATTTGCCTTGGACTGACCTGCCCAGGGAATGCCCCCCCCCACCCCGTCTGGGAGGCGTCCGTGGCCAAAGTGAGCGCCATAGGAGGTAGAACAAAGGGTCGTCCCTGATCCAAGTTGGAGGGCACTAGCCACCAGCGAAGGTCCCGTCTGCAAGATTCCGTGATCCATACAAGGTGGTTGAGGGGGAGTTCCTGAAAGGACAACTGAGCTGAGAGGAGCCACTGGAGAATCCTCATGTGGAACCTTGCCAAGGGGACTAGAAGAACCGTGGCAGACATGGATCCCAATAGCTGCAGGACCATTCTGGCTGGGGCTTTGGACCTGGGAAGTAAGGCTCGAACTTGATTTTGTATGGTTTGAATTCTGTCTGTAGGTAGATAGACCCGCATTTGGTTTGAGTCTATCTCTACCCCTATGAATCTTATTCGTTGAGATGGCCGCAACACAGACTTTGGCCAATTGAAGGTGATTCCAAGGGAATTGCCCAGTGATATAGTGGCTTGTAGGCTCCGCAGAAGTAGATGCTTGGAGGTGGCAGTTAGGAGCCAGTCGTCTAGATACGGAAACACCTGGAATCCTAGACTTCTCAGGTGAGCAGTCACTACTGCCAAGCACTTGGTGAACACCCTGGGGCTGTGGTGAGACCAAAGGGCAGCACGGAACTGAAAATGACTGCCTCCTAGGCTGAAGCGCAGATATCTCCTGGACGCTTGATGTACCATGATATGATAATACGCGTCCTTGAGATCTATGGAGCACATCCAAACACCTTTCTCCAGCAATGGGAGAATGGTTTGTAGAGTGACCATTCGAACTTGGACTTTCTGACTGAACGGTTTAGGATGCTGAGGTCCAAAATGGGCCTCAAGTCCCCGGTCTTTTTTGGCACCAAAAGAATCTTGAGTAAGTCCCTAATCCGATCTGGTCTGGGGACCGTTGGATGACTCCTTTTGCAGCAGCTTTGAAATTTCTGAGGCTGCGGTATCCCGCTGACTGGGTGGCGGGTCCGGAATTTTTGGACTGAGGGGGTGAGAGAATGGGATGGAGTAACCTCCGGCGATAATCCGGTACCCATCGGTCCTGAGTGATCCCTTCCCAGGCCTTCAGGTGCTTCGAGAACGACCCCGACTGGCTCCGAGCAGCACAGCCGGGCAATCCCTCAGGGACTATGAAAGGCTGAAGAGCCACGAAAGGACTCGCGGTCTCCAGTGTTGCAAGGGCCTCTGCCGCCTCTGGGACGGCATCTTCCGGGTGAATTCCCCCCTCCTCTGCCTCTGTAGGGGGAACCTTCCTGCTGAGAGGGTAAGGCTTCTGAGATCTACGGAACCACATTTTCCCTCCTCTTTAGCCTTGGGATAAGGCCGAAAGGGAGTGGAAAATCGTGCCCCTACGGCAGTCAGAGTCTTACCTTCCTGTTCACAGCGGGTTAGTGTGTCTTTTACCTTGGGTCCAAACATGGAGGACCCATCAAAGGGGGCGTCGACAAATGAAGACTTAAAGGCCTCTGCGAAATGACACAGGCGGAGCCAGGCTTGTCTCCGTAGAGCAATGCCTGTACCCGCCGCTCTACTCGCCCCTTCGGCCGCATACGAAATGAGCCTCATGGACGAGTTCGAAATGGATGACATTGTAGCCAGCTGAGAGCCAACCGTCTGGGCCAGCTCCTCAGGCAGGTTACCCAAGAGGGTATCGGATAGCTCCTTAATCAGATCCCTCTGAAATCTGGTAAGTCGTCAGGTAGTTCAAGGACCTCAGTGTAAAGGCCGCTGAACTAAGGGTGCGCTTTCCGTACCGATCCATGCTCCTAGACTCCTTATTAGGAGGACGGACGTAGAAGTCTCTGCTACATCTTGCTGGGTAGCAGATGCCACCACCAAAGCATCTACAGCCACACCTTTAGTAAGGAACTCTCTATCAGGGGGCGCCGAGAGAAATTTGTTCGGACGAGCGGGCACCGGTTCCACAGAGTCTGGGTGTTCCACCCTTCGACAGATCAAATCCAAGAGCTCGTCGAAGGGCGGAGACACCCAGGAGGCGGAGGGCTGAGCCCCGAAGGCCTTCAGGAACACCGACTCAGCAGAGGGAGGTTTGGACTGCCAGCCGCCTCGTTGTTTTAGGGCTTCCAGGATGTCTGCAAAGGAGACATCATCCGAGGACGACTTGGGGGACCCTTCTGCATCATCGAGATCAGTGTCAGATGTCAGAGACTCATCAGGGGAGTCAACATGCTTCCTCTTGCACGATCTCTTCCTGGGAGGTTCTTCCGAAGAGGCTTCAGAAGGACCTCCAGGAGGGGGAGAAACCCCAGCGGGGGTAACCTGAGGCCCAGGGGCTCCGCTGTCTAAGGACAGGGGACTGCCAACGACCCAGTCTCCAAATGTAGGGAAGGAGCTGGGGAAACCGTGGAGGTAGCCAAGGAAGATTTGGCTAAAGCACTCCTCATAGCCCTGAAGGCGGGACCACCAGAATCCTGGGAGGGTCCCACCTCCGTGGCCACAACAGTGGACGGTACTCCCGCCGCCGATGCACCAAGAGGGAGACTTGGGACCGAAAGTATCAATCCCGAAGCCTCCCCCCCAGGGCCGAAGGAAGAAGTCCGTGTACTGAACTCCGACCCAAGAGCCGGAGTTGGAGCAAGGGTCGGGCCCGACCCTAACACCTCCACAGGTTCCACCAGCACCGGCTCCAACGGTGCCGAAGCTGTTGGAGGAGGAATCACAGTAGGGGAGTGGACCATCGGCTCCGAAGCCAAATGGGCTGGAGCCGAAACCAGCTTTTGGAACACCGGAGACTGGAAGAGTCGAAGGAGCACCCTGTCATGTCCGAATCAGACATCTTGGATGATCTCAAGGATACCGATCGGGCCCGAACCAATTTCTCCATCGGCTCCGAAGGGCTCCGGGACCGGCTCCGAAAGGACTCAACAACTATCGGCTCCGAGGAAGGTTTCAAGGAAATTTCCCTTGGTGCCGATAAGGACTTCGGCTCCGAGGGGGAGAGTCTGAGCCGATAACCCTTATCGGCTCCAATATCAGTGGAGCCGATGAGGGTGACCCGCCTCTCGATGCCCCAGACCTCGGCTCCGAAACCAGAGGGGTCGAGGCTGGAGGCATCGAGGCAGACCGTTCCGACCTCGGCTTCGAAGTCCGTGGAGCAGATGGAGAAGTCTGCTTAGTTTTTTTAGCGGTCAGTTCCGACTGACTGGTCGGAGTCGACGCTTTCTTCTTTTTAGAAGGAGACAGAGAGGAAGATAAAGCCTCCTCGAAGGAAGGCTTGATTAATCCTTTGAGGATTAATTTGTTTTTCCTCTCCTGGAGGACTCTAGAAGAGAACGCATGGCATACACTACACGACTCTTGCAGGTGTTTAGCACCTAAGCAATAGACGCACGGGGAGTGGTCGTCCATTATGGACATTTTAAAACCACACCTCGTGCATTTCTTAAACCCGGAGGGTTTGTGTTCTTTCGACATAACCAAGCCAAAACACAGTTGTCTACAACTAGAAGAAGGGTTTGACACAAGAAAAAATATATCACTACTTTAGTGTTAAAATTTTAAACTAAAACCTTTTTTTTAAGACAAGACAAACTTTCCACAAAAGAAAGAGAGATAGAGAGGGTCAAGGCCCTCTAACTTAAACGGGTACTTGACCCACACACAACAACTAAGGTAGTAGAAACCACAGGGGAAGGCCCCTCTAACTTAAACGGGAACCTTCCCTGACAGGAAAAAACACGAAATCCTCAACTAAAACTACCAAAACACACTCGTATACAAAGAATAGCCGTTAAAACAGCTTTTGGATTTAAATGAAGCAAATTACTGACAGGAAAAAGCCTAAATAAATAGTACTTAGCCCAGCCAAGTTGAGACCACGTCTAAACTCTGTAAGCGGCAAACGAGATCTGGGGGATTAGTGGTGGTGCATCCTGGGATAAAGATAGCTCAGCCAATAAGAGGCCTCGCTCTATAGCATAAGCGTGCCGAGTCGGAGCCGAGGGATCGGCTCCGAGACCATCAGTACAGAATGTAGGCGAGATAGGATCACATAACATCATACAACTCTCTACATACACAATATTTAATAGCATTCTTCAGGTCAGTTAACATAGCCATCTATAGGCTCCATAGGACCATAGGTCAGCAACTCCACTGTGTCTTTTTTGGATTATATGTCAAACTACCTCAATGGTTTTTCGATATTTTCTGATATTCAATCATGAATATGATTTATTCACTTTATATTTGATTATGATTATGGCAATTTTTGTGTTTACTTGGACCTGGTGGGTTAGAGGGTTCTTCTTCCTTTTTTTATAAACAGTTGCGGCACTGTGATGGTGTATTGGATTGTCCAGTAAACATTATATGTATGGGGTAATGGCCTCAAATTATAATAAATAAATATATATCTCTTGCCAGGAATTTATACAGGACCTAGTGGGTTTTGGGTCTGATTGGCATGAATGGATGGGGCCTTAGTGATAATTTGTTGGAGTGGCCATGAGGGCAGCCAATATTATTGGAGAGGGTTGAATGGTTACAACAGGTATAATTTATAATAGGCAGAATCCTGATGAGTCCATGAAAGTGGTGCACATTATATCTTACGGTGGCAATATATGAATATATCATGGAATTTTGGCAGAGACCTATGTCGGCCTATTGAGGGGCAATATTGTTCAAAGTTGGTAGATTTATTTGGACACGTTTTTCCGGAATTATTTCCGGATATGACTATTTGATTATTTGTGTCATTTTATTGCCTATCAAGACGAAGGTCTCATTTTTTGAATAGCTTTTTCTAATATATTGGCCACTTATGGTAAGAAAGTAATAAGGTTCAGTTTATCTGAACGTTTTTTTAATATGGTACACTTGATATGGTCAACAGTATTTATGTGAATGAATACGGGTTGGGTGTTTTCAGGGTCACTCTGACATTTGGGATCCATATATGACGATGTTAGGGACATTCTAATTTGGAAACATGGATATTGGGGAATTACTAAAGGGCCTTTCGCCATCAAGATAATTTGGAGGTGTTTGGTTTAAGTAATATTGCAGGACCAGACTCTATTAATTCATCATTGGATGTTCCATCACAGTGCAATAACATGTTTTCTAAGCTTAATAGACAAATGAAAGCTTTACGTACAAATGTTTGGCATTTGAAACTCTTTAAAGCCTACAAGGTCAAGGATATAACCCCTAGGGGATTAAGGGTACGTATACAACCTATTGTGGCTAATATAGATAGTATGCTTTCTAAAGAATGGGCGGAGGCCCAACATTCTTCATCTATGCAATTTGTTGACTGTTTACTTAGGTATTATGACAGGACTATACAGAGTCAACTTGTTGAGATTGAAAATTTGTGTGGGGAGGTAGAAAAATTCAAATCAGAAGTGATATATTCACAACAAGTATCAGACTTGGCCAAGGACCTCTCATTATTGGAAAAACAACTTACTAAAAGAAAGATTAATAAGTTTAATCGTGATTTGATGGATTATGAAAAAGGGAAACCTTTGTAAATCAAAAATCAGTCAGATTTCAGGATTTTAAATCCAATAATAGTTATAATAAGAAAAGACCAAGGTCCATTTTAAGACAACATAAATCAATGTCTGATACGACATCAGAGGAGGAAGCTTCTTCTTTAACAGATGGGGAAGGTTCCCTACGCCAAGTGTCCCCAGCAGCGAAAGAAACAGCCCCCTTTAGAGTTAGGGGTAGGAGGAGGGGGTAAGAAACATAAGAACAGATTCCGCAACATAACTTTGCAGTCCCTGTTACAACAAATGGTGACATAAATGATAATATACATAACATTTCCTCTTTTGAACTTTTACCTACACATGTAAAACTGCTAAATAAAGGGCTTTCTTTTGTACCCTCATTTTCGGTCTCAGAAACTCAGTTATTGCAAGATGTTGACGAATTTTGTAGAATACTTAATTTGAAAATCTTTTTTGCAGATCAGGAATATACTCAAAGATCTTCTGATTTCAAGTTCAGGAAATCCAATTTTGTCCCTCCCATGAATAAACATGTGTCCATTTTTAGGGAGTGTGTAATGAAAGAGTTACACTTTTCCAATTTGTATGGTCTTACCGATCATAATTTAACATCTTTAGAAAGACAAGCTTTGGTTGAGCTTAGTAGTAATCGTGATATTGTTATAACTATGGTGGATAAAGGAGGAGCAGTTGTGGTTTTGGATTATTCTGTGTACAATCAGGAGGTCTTACGACAGTTGGCAGATTCCAGTTTCTACATGGCATTGCAGGTGGATCCGACCCTTTCTTTTAAGAGGGAAATTGATGAGTTTGTGGATTTATCAGTACAACAGGGTATCATTACGACACAGGTGGGTGGGCAATTGAAGGTGGATGAGCCTAGTTCCCAGTATTTGTATATTTTACCTAAAATACACAAAGACCCATTGCATCCCCCTGGGAGACCTATAGTTTCAGGTAGGGATCCTTAACGAACCATTATCAGCTTTTTTGACCTATTATTTGAAACCCTTGTTGCCATTCATTAGGTCCCGTATCAAGGATACCACCGAATTTTTGAATATAATTAATGACTCTCAACTGAATCTCACTGGTTACTTTGTACTCTTGACGTGGCCTCATTGTATACGAATATTCCACATGATCAGGGTATTTTAGCTGTTTCCTTTGGCTATATAAATCTAAGCTCTATTCTTTATCCTTCAACAACTTTTGATCAAGCTCACTGAAATGGTATTACGAAGAACATCTTTTATTATGCAGGTAAGGCTTATTGGCAGATCAAGACAGCGATGGGTGCTTCATTCGCACCCATCTATGCTGATTTGTTCATGGGTTATTATGAGGCTAGGTACATATATGATGATCAACATAACAAATTTCTACAACATCTGGATATCTGGCGAAGATATCTAGACGATTGTTGGATGGTGTGGAGATAAGCAAAGTTTATTTCAGTTTGTGGATTACTTGAATGACAATAGTTTTGGCATTCGATTCACGGCTAATATTGAACTTTCTGAAATTGTGTTTTTGGATGTTAAAGTTATCAAACTTGCTGACAATACTTTATCGTCCACTATACATCGCAAGTTTCCCAAATACAACACTTTGTTACATGCTGATAGTTATCATCCACGCCACACCATCAACAACATTCCGAAATCCCAATATATGAGAATTAGACGTATTTGTTCAACTGATGAAGATTATTTGGAATGTAGTCTGGATCTGAGACGTAGGTTTCTTACCAGGGGGTACGAATCTCAAACACTTGTAAAAGCGGAAGGTCAAACTTCACAAATGGAACGTCAGGATTTATTGTGTTATAAAGTCAAAAATGGGAATGTTAATATTACTGAAGATATTCAACCAATAAGGTTGGTGACTACTTATGGGAATAATACTAATTGTTTCAGGGATGTCATTAACCAACATTGGGATATCCTTTTGTTACATGAAATTTTAGGCAGGGTGTTGCCGACTAGCTGTCAGTTTTCTTATCGCAGGGGACGGAATTTGAATGCTCACTTCACACATTATAAAAGACATGTTGCTAATATACCACAACAAAGAACCCTAAGTGGTGATAGATTAAGGGGGTGTTATCCTTGTGGGCATTGTGCTGCATGTCAGCATTTGCAACAGACTAAAGAATTTTCTAGTAAAAATACATCACGAATCTTTGAAATAAGGGTTTTTGCTAATTGCAGCACAGATTGGGTGGTATATTTGGTTACGTGTAGTTGCTCTGCATTCTATGTTGGACAAACGTCCAGACCTGTCAAATTTAGAATAGGTGAACATTTAAGTGCAATCAAAATAAACGTGCCAATGCACTATTCAAACATACCATTGAGCATCCTTCAGCCATCTTTCGGTTTGTGGTTATAGATAAAATTACCCTTCATAGGGGTTTTAAAGCCAGTTGGCATCAAAAACTTGATCAAATGGAACAAAGATGGATAATTCAATTGGGGGGCTTATTTAAACCTGGTTTAAATATGTTGGAATAAAACATGGCATGGCTTGTGTGTAGGTGCAACTATTTATGTATTGATATAATTGGTACTCACTTTATAACTATGACATTCACCTTGGAGATGGTTTACAGGCATAGTATAAATCTAATGGTAAGGTGATGTATACACATGGCACGTATGTATATAAAAATAATCAATAAAATATATATATATATATCTGTGTATATATATATATATATATATATATGCACATGTAGGTATGTGTATTACTAGGTAGATGTAGATTTTTTAAGAAATGACCCATTTGGTCTTTTTCTACATATAGTAATAGTTTTGACCAGTTGCTCTGATGACCTTATTAGCCACTTTACTATTTGTTGATGGAAGATGTTTAGGCATCATTATATATTTTTATTAAAATAACATTTATCATTATATGTATTTTATTTCATTTATTATTATTTTTATTTTTATTTTTATTCATGATGTTATTGCACATGGTTTATATGTTTATTATGTTTTTACAATATACTTTTCCAAATGTTGTGAT
The DNA here is from genome assembly GCF_019279795.1 of Protopterus annectens. Taxonomy (NCBI): domain Eukaryota; kingdom Metazoa; phylum Chordata; order Ceratodontiformes; family Protopteridae; genus Protopterus; species Protopterus annectens. The sequence continues at coordinate 91,344,838 of NC_056728.1, forward strand.
TTATGAGCAATGTTCCTATGTATGATGTTTATTACTAAACAGGAATTTGTATCACTTTAAATGTTGACTATATAAGTATGGTCCACCAGGGGTCGGTTTTCCTAATTATGTTTTGAACTGCATTGATAAAGGCCAGGGTATGGCCGAAACCGGTATGCTGTCTATTCTTCAGATTCCTTTATTTAAGGAGTCTAGATGCTAATAAATTTGGTTTCGATGGAACCGTATGTGCTGGCTCATGTTTTTTGAAAAGTCCATAGGACCATAGGACCTTATGTCCTTATAAAGAGCAACATGTCCAATAAAAGAACTGGTTTTTTTCATGTCAAAACAACTTTAACTCTTCTTTTAAACTGGCATGCATGGTTGCAGTTTTTAGATAACTTATTCACAGTGACAGATGACTCAGCCTTCTGAATCCAAAGCTTCCATTTTTTTCTGATAAAATTTCTTCAAGTGAGAAAATTACTGTCTGTAGCCAAAACATTTTTTGCACTGAAAATTATACTTCTATACTTCCAAACCAAAACTCTAGAAGGAAAACATTTTATTTTCATTTCTGTAAATACATTTTGTCAGTTAAGCAAACATTTAATTTCTGTTTCCCAGATGGCAACTAAATAAGACAGAAGCACTGGGGATATGGTCTAACCTTCATGACCTTTCAGAATGAACATTCTAGAAGCATGAGCAACACACAACGTACAACTTACTGTAACAAGTTCATTAGTATTTAAAGATGTGCATATCATATTCTGCACCTGGTAGATGGTCAAAATAGGCTAAAGGAATACATCAAAATAACTTGCAACTACAAAGAAAATGAAGATAAAACAATGGAATTCTGCCTTGTTTATCATTTCCTGACAGATGTTGGGAAAACAAACAAGTCACACTATTTTGTAATTAAAAGAATAGTAGCTTTTGTCAATTACTTCTAGTAATACTTAAATTCTTACAAATCTTACAGTAGGAGCCTTCCAGTATGAAAATGTCAGTTGCATAGATATAATAGATATCCTTCTCAATAATACATTGTATAACATTTCTGCTTTAGTTGTCCAACAAAATAATGTAATATAAATATAATATAGACTAAATATTATGTACTTAATATACAATATGCTTTACCTGATGAGGTATTTGAAGATGAAAAACATTAGTTATTTATTGATATTTGTTTATTGGGAAAGTCTGACTGGACAAAACCCATTTTCAGCACAGGCACTTGTAGAAAAACTCCACAAAATTACACCAATGTATCAATGTCACTCACAATATAATGCATAAGAGAAGAACATAAACACCAAAGAAATATATAAAAAAAATAGACACGATAAATATATTTCAGATAAATAAGTATGAAAGAAAAATGTACAGGATAACTGCAAAATGAGTCTGACAGCATAAAAATTAAGTATGCATAAGTATGAAAAGGAAAAAACATAGTAATGGTGGCAGAAGGTAAAGGATTCCCACTGCAGAGTCATACGAGAGAGGAAATACTGAGCTGGGCATGTTAAATAGTAGTATGCAGATGTACTACACAGCTGTAAGCCAATACACGCCAATAGGGGAATCAGAAATATTGGTTTGAGACAGATTAAATATAGAAGCTAGCATAAAAAATACGAGGTCATGTAGGGGAGTGCATTTTGTTATGAATCTGGTATGGTACTGTAACAGATCCACAAGTTGGAAAGCACTTCTTTTAGTAAATAAAACTACTTTTTATAATGAAAAACTGAAAATCTTTGAAAGGATTCAAAACATAGTGCACAACATTTGGAGGGGTGGTGCTCAGGGAAAAGCAATGAAAATGTTGATGCATAATTAATAGGCAGCAGTAAATCTGTGATGCCAGAGATAACACTGCACACTCTACTTGTTGTTGGTGGGTGGTGCTTATTCAAATGAACAGTCAAGCATGAATATCAGTGCTGTCAAAATTCAGAGGCAGCTACACAATGTACAAAGCCTGTCACTTAATGTATAATAAAGCAGTGGTGGGGTCTAGTAACTCACCAGAAACCACAATGCTGCTAAACAGGGTATAATAAAGAATGTCACAGTCACTCTAGCAAAGCACTGGCTGTTCCAGTATAACATGAAAATATATTATGCACAAAATGCTGATACTCAAAACTGCTCTGTGTGTGTGTGTGTGTGTGTGTGTGCACATCTCTTGTGACATATCTGGGTCCCATCCAGAATTAGTTTTTCTGCTTCATGATCATTGAGTGACAGAAAGTACAGTTTTGTACCTACCATAAATGTAGATGTTCGAGTGCGCATACAGCTGCAGTCATCACACTTGGGTTATCCTGCCATCAGGCGGGTCCTCGGTTGACCAAATTCCAAAGTCTAGGTCCGGCGTCGGTTGTCGTTGCTTCTTCCCTGATGTTAGCGTGACAGGGGTATAAAAGAGGCAGCCAACGCCATTTTCTTCAGTTTTTCTTGCCCCAGATGTCAGGTGCCCCCAGAAAAGAAGGCAATACATGATGTTATGCAAACATACATAAGTAGATAAATCAAAACAGTAGTTGCAAGCAAATACACCATAAAGGAATACCCCAAATAGGTTGTATGTTAAAGGTGTTTGTCATAAGCCCTGTCCTAAGAGGGGATGGAGGGAGGGGTAACCTGGACTGCAGCTGTATGCGCACTCGAACATCTACATTTATGGTAGGTACAAAGCTGTACTATGTTCATCGTGCATACAGCTGCAGTCATCACACTTGGGAAGAATCCCAAAGCTAAGTAAGGGTGGCTGGTGCTAAGCGGAATTAGGAGGGGCTAGAATGCCCTGCAGGACTGCTGTGGCAAAGCCCACTCTAGATTTTGAGTATAGTGGAAGGTGGTAGTGCTTGGTGAAAGTGTGCACTGAACTCCAAGTAGCTGCTTCCAAAATGTCCTTGGTAGGGACCCCCCCTGAGGAAAGCTGCTGAGGTAGCTGTAGCCCTGGTGGAGTGGGATCTGATGTATGCAGGCACTGATTTTCCATGAAATGAATAACAAAAGCGTATGCAGTGGGCTATCCATTTTGAAATAGTCTGTTTGGAAATAGCCTTTCCTTGAGCACCTGTAGCATAGGACACAAAGAGCTGCTCAGATTTCCTGAATGACTTTGTTCTGTCCAAGTAATAACGAAGTTGCCTGTGAATGTCCAAGGAGTGTAGTAGCCTCTCCCCTTTGTTCTGTGGGTTTGGATAAAAGGTAGGCAAATTAATAGTCTGATTCAAAGCCACACTGGATACTACCTTTGGCATGAAGGTAGGGTTGGTTCGTAAGGAAACCCTGCCCTGATGGAAAATGATGAATGGTTGCACAGCCATGAGAGCCTGTAGCTCCGAAACCCTGTGTGCTGAGGTAATAGCCAGAAGCAAGGCTGTTTTCCATGACAAGCATTGTAGCTCTGCTGAAGAAGCCAGCTTAAAAGGAGGCAGTGTCAGCTTCCCCAATACAAAGTTGAGGTCCCAAGCTGGAGCTGGTTGTTTCCGTGGGGGTTTTATATTTTTTGCCCCTCTAAGGAACTGCCTTAATAGAGGCTGTGAGAATAAAGGAGGATCCGTATTGTATTGTGCTGAAATGGCTGAAGCGTGGATCTTGATGGAAGAGAAGGAAAGGCCACCGTTTAACATCTCAGCTAGGTACTGTAAAATCTGAGGTATATTTATTACCCAAGGATTCTGGCCCTTTGCTTGATTCCAGGAGCACAATCGTTTCCATTTGGCGGAGTAGGTTTTTCTAGTAGAGGGTCTCCTGGCCTCCAAGATGACATCCTGTACCTCCTTGGAGAGGACAGTCTGTTGGCAAATTAAGGTATTTTCTATGCACCTAGATTTAGAGTTCTGAGCTGGCTGTGAAGGGTCTTGTAGTTGTGCTGGGACAACAGAAGAGGAACTTGAGGTAGGATCCATGGTGGTGAGTGTGACAGGCTCTTTAGGAGAGGGTACCAGTGCTGTCGTGGCCAGTCTGGAGCAATGAGAATCATTTGTGGCCTCTCTGCTCTGGTTTTTAATAGGACTTTGGTCAGTAGAGGTAGAGGCGGGAAGGCATAGACTGTCAATGCTGTCCAATTGAAAGAGAGTGCATCCACTTTCCAGGCCTGTGGATGATAGGTCCTTGAGCAGAATTTTTCCAACTGGTAATTTCTGTGGGTAGCAAATAGATCTATGTCTGGCTGTCTCCATGCTTGAGTTATCCGAGAAGACTTGAGGATGCAACTTCCATTTGTGTGGGTCTGTCATATTTCTGCTTAAGTTGTCTGCCAGTGTGTTTTCCTTTCCTGGCAGGAATTGTGCCTGTAGTTGAACTTGTAATTCCAATCCTGTGTTCCACAGGGTCATAGCTTGCCTGCACAGGGGGTATGAATGTGTCCCTCCCTGTTTGTTTATGTACCACATGACTGTGGTGTTGTCTGTCCTTATTAATAGCTGGCCCAGATGCAGTAGGTCCTTGAAGGTCATAACAGCATTTTGCACAGCTAGCATCTCCTTTTGGTTGATGTGTAGGTGACTCTGTTTTTGGGACCATTTTCCCTGGATGCACTGATCTGCCATGTGTGCTCCCCAGGCGTAGTCTGAGGTGTCTTGTTGTGATGATTTGACTTGCTTGTGGTATACAGAAAGGGAGACCCGTGTTTTTTTGGCATGCCTGAGCCCACCACAAAAATTCCTTTTGAAGGCATGGAATGAGTGGTAAAATTGTTTCCAAGCTGTGGCTGTGTTGAGACCGTAAGTTTTTTTAGGTACCATTGTAGTTTCCTCATATGCAGCTTTGCAAATGGTATTAGTAGGATGCAAGATGCCATGAACCCCAGATTCTGCAGGATTTTCCTTGCAGTTAGCCTGGTTAAAGTTGCCATTTTGTTGAAGTATTCAGACAGTTGCCCTTGTTTGTCTGGCGTGAGGTAAGCCATCTGGGCCGTTGTATTTAAGCTGGCACCCAGGAAAATTATCTGTTGAGAGGGTATTAGTTTTGATTTCTTTTTGTTCACTGTGTACCCCAGGCAGTTTAACAGTTTTATTACAAACACCAGATGCTGCAATAGAATGTCCTTGCTGTCCGCTTGGATCAGGCAGTCGTCCAGATATGGGTAGATTTGTATTCCTCGTTGTCTGCAGAAAGCAATTACCGATGCCAGGCATTTCGTAAACACTCTGGGCGCAGTAGATAAACCAAAAGGCAATGCAGAGAATTGGTAATGGGTTGAACCTGCAAGAAATCTGAGGTATCTTCTGCAATCTTGTCTGATAGGAACATGCAGGTATGCCTCCTTGAGGTCCAACGTTACCAGCCAAGACTCCTTGCCCAGCATGGGAAGAAGCTGCTGTATTGTGAGCATCTTGAATTTTGGTACCTCTAGATATGTGTTTAGAATAGATAGGTCTAAGATGGGTCTCCAATCTTTGTCCTTCCTTGGTACCAGAAATAGTCTTGAATAAAAACCTTGACCTTGTTCTTTTGCGGGTACCTCTTGAATTGCTTTCATATTCATGAGAGCAGAAATTTGTTTTTGTGCCTCTGCCCATTTATTTTGTGGCAGGTTTGGCATGTCTCTCATTTTTGGAAGGGTGTGAAAGTGGAACCTGTAGCCTCTGTCTATAATATCCAGAATCCATTTGTCCTTTGTAACAATGTGCCAGTTTTTAGAAAATAAGGCCAGTTTTCCGCCCAAAGGTGCTGCCATTATAGCTTTGTTTGGCAGGCATAGGGGAAAGTCATTGCGTCTTTTTTCTAAATGACTGTGGTCTATCTTCTCCACCTGTTGGGGCTGGTGCTTGCCACTGCCTAGCTCTGTAAGATCCTTGAGGTTGTCCTCTACCCCTTGGGTGTCTGTATCTCCCCCTTTGGGGTCTGTCTGTGGCTGGAAAGGACCAATTTTTTGAAGGCCAGTTTCTGCTAAAGTGTGGAGGCTGCACCTGCAAGAAATCTTTAACTGTTTGCATAGATTTCGCTTTTTCCTCCATTTTCTTTAGTACCTCCTCAGCTTTAACACAGAACAATACATCTTTCTGTAGTGGTGCATCTAATAACTTTGCTTTGACATGATCTGGTAAGGTTTGCTCTTTGAGCCAAGTGTGTCTACGTATGACAGACGCCGTAACAGCAGCTCTACATGAGGCTTCTAAAGCATCAAAACCACACTGTAAGGTACGTTTCCCCACTTGTTCTGCTCCATGCAACAAATCCTGCAACTCTTTCAAATCTGGTTGTTCTGTTTGTGTCAATTTGCTTTTCAGCTGAGATAGCAAGAACTGTTGGTACTTTAAAATATGAAATTGACAGTTTAATGCCCTCATGGTTAAAGTGGCTGATGTATACATCTTTTTCCCCCACCTTTCTAATGCTCTGGAATCTCTCTCTGAAGGTAGAGTTTTTAGCTGTAGAGGCCTTAATCCCCTTGGGACCCTGAGAAATAGTTTCTGGGTCAGCAGAAGGGCTTTTATAAAGAAACTGGTGAGAATCAGGAACCCGGTAATATCGGTCTGGTTTAACAGGGGCAGGAGGTAAAGAGTCTGGAATAAGACTGGCTTCTGCGTACACATCATCCAAGATATCTAAGACAGGAGGAATAGCCAGGGGCCTATGTTGGGGAAGCAGCAGAAATTCCCTGGGCCTTTTCTTGGAATCTGAGTAATCTTGGCCTTCCCAGTGGAAGTGCTCTCTCAATGCATGTAGGGTCTCCCCAAAAGAGTAGTCCTCAGGGGGGGGAGACAGAGGGAATAGACTCCTCAGCATCAGAGTCTTCAAATGGGGAATTGGCGTAATCCTGGTCCTCAGAAAGGTCTGAGGTAATAGAAGCCTGGTCTGAGGAAGGGTAGTCTTCCTCCAACCTGGGTCTTTTGTCTGAGGGGGGTTGAGAGCCCCTGATGAGTGTAATCAAATCCTCAACCATTTTAAGCATCTGTTTTTTAGGCATGGGGCCTTGAAAGGGGGTCTGAGGGCCCTGTTTTTTAATTTTCATTGGAGCTTTAGATTTAGTGAACAATTTAAGAGAGAAGGTGGTAGGCCTGAAAACGCCTTCAGAAATGGCAGGCCTCGCTAAACTTTCCATTTCTCCGACCAAGAGTGGCGTCGGTATCTGCAGTGGAGACTGAGGAACCTGCGACCTCGGGTACTGAAGTCACCGGTAAAATAGTTTCATCAGTAGTCAGGGGCTGCGTAGACGCCTCGCTGAGAACTGGTAGTCGGCCTTAGCGTGATATCAGTACTCGGTGCAGGCCTCGGATGTCTGTCCTTATCCTTGCGTTTTTTGCCTAAAACTGGCGTCGGTATATCCGACGACATGATATAATTACATTTTTTGCCAAAATAATGAAGGGCGAACTCCACCCGGTGCTTAATGGTGCGCTTGTTAAACCTAGCACAAAAACGGCAGGCCGAGACGTCATGGTCTGGCCCTAAGCAAGGTATACAGTAAGAGTGAAAATCCTTATGTGGTATTTGCTTCCCACAAGAAATGCAATTATTAACTTGGTCTGACATCGGTCTGAGGCAAGAAAAGTTTCCCCCAACGGGGTACTTAGCTTTAAAGAAGACTTTGGCTGAAATACTTTTCGTAAATCTCAGGAGTTGGCCGACCGGCACTTGCGAACTGCTTCTGCTTCGGGCACTGCGCGGCAAGAAAGACTGAAGAAAATGGCGTTGGCTGCCTCTTTTATATCCCTGTCGCGCTGACGTCAGGGAAGAAGCGACGACAACCGATGCCGGACTTAGACTTTGGAATTCGGCCGACCGAGGACCCGCCCGACGGCAGGATAACCCAAGTGTGATGACTGCAGCTGTATGCACAATGAACATCAGTCCATCTATTGTTGGCATTCATTTTATAGAAATGTTGACAAGGATGTGAGGCATTACTAACCATTGACAGCATACACAAACCAGTTAGGCTACAGCTGAATCTCAGAAACACTGGATTATAGTCAATTAAGTGTATTTTCTTTGGTCATTCTTGTGCGATCATGGAGTTGGCATATATTAGTGTAAATGAATACAAAAGTATAAATGTAAGACATTTGTATTTAATTCCACAATTGTTTCTTTTCCGAGGAAATGTGAACTCATATGGTCCAGTGATGCTTGTTTCTATCAAAAAGGATATAAGAGTACAGCTCACTTTATCTAATTACCTTTGCATATAATCAAAAAGTGCTGAAAAATTTCACAGCAAACACCATCTAAAATGCATTTAGTTGCATCACAATTCAAAGAAAATGTACAAGGTTATAGACAGTCACTGCTGGTGTGGTCTAGGATTTTAGGATTGTAGGAATTAACAAGGCAAATCAGTCTAAAACATTATTTGCACCTTGATGATGCCTAGCCTTATGTTGTACCCCAATCTCTAGAAGTGACTCACTGTGGGTGGTATTCTCTCAATTTTTCACAATTGTGTGACTATAGAGTTAGTATATTTAAGTAAGGGGTATGGGGGGTGCAGGGGAGCTTGTCCTGCAAACAAAAAAAAAATCACACTTTTGAAGGAGCATATGCTGTATATGAAATTTCTATAAGATGTGTTTCAATGCTTTTTTCAGTAATTTGTGATTATTTTTGAAAGGGTAATTAGATGAAATGCTATACATTTAAACATATTTACTTATGAATACACACACACACACACACACACACACACACACACACACACACACACACACACACACACACACACACACACAGCACAAAATAATCTTTACAGTGGTAACATTTGTTAAGAGTCTAGGTCTTGAGATGGATTTTATGTCTCAATAAACACAGTAAATATTTATTGTGTTTAGTTTTTGTAACCTTTGATGAAAACTTAAAAAAATCAGCTAACAGTCCAGCTACATACACATCAGAAGCATACTCCCCTGGCCATGCTGCTCGAAACAAATGTTAACAGCTCTACTACTAAACATAGAGCAAAGGCTGATGTACTGTTTAGTTTCTTCAGCATGCTCCTTGGAACAAGAACCATGCTACTTTTAAAGTGGAAGCATAACCTGCAATGTTATCTGCAGCTTCCGGTGTGCACTCCTTGAAACAAGCATCAAGAGTGCTGCTTTTACAGACACAACCCAGGCTGCAATGCTGTGCACCCTCTAAGGTGTGCTGCATCAGTAACAATGGTGTAGCACTCACTAAGTAATGTCTTTCGGCTTTTTCTGGTTAGGGTTCGCCACAGCGGAACTCCGGCCTGCTAATGATTGCCAGTGGATTTTTACGGTGCCGAGTTGTCAGCCTGATGCCCAACCTTCAAAGAAGGCACACCCATTCATGCACATACCTACCTGCATGTCTTTATACGTCACTCAACCATGGGGAGGACATGCAGATTCCACACAGAAGGCGCTCCAGCCGAGAATCGAACAGGAGAACCTCTTGCTGTGAGGCGACAATGCTAACCAGTGCACCACCGCGGGCATTAATGGTGCAGCACTCACTACAGTACTAAAATACATGGTGCACAGAAATCTTGGTCCGTATTTTGCAAGTTTCACATTGACTTACTAGGTGTTGGCAAAGGTATTGCACCATTTATGAATCATACACTTGTCACAAAAGTGAGCACGACATCCTTCACTCCACATTAAGTATTCATGGAACGATGCATATACATCTGGCATCCCATTCCATTTCCTTCACAGTTACAGCATGCAAAAACCTTTAATGGAAATGTTAAAATATACACTACCTACTCATGCTTAAATTACACAATATTTCAGCAGTAGCACACTTTTTATTCTTAGGACAGAAATGGAGATCTACACTAAACACGATCATTTAAAACATTTTCAGCTGTGCTTTTTTTCCATTTAAAGCCATAATTTACTGCACATATCTGAGCTGAGCTGAGACTATGATTCTTTAACTGAAAGATTGCAGTTTCAGTGGGATAGACGGGGTTCCTTTTGTGCAACATTAAGAAAAATGAGAGAAGCTATGACATTGTATTAATCACTTTCAGTGTACCTGGAATCATCATCTACTCTAAAAAGGACTCTGCACTTACATTAGGGGCACATATCAACAGTTTTTTGGGTTCCATTCCAATACCAGGCATTTATAGTCATGTTCAAATACTAACAGTGTAGCACCTGGATAGCACTACACTCCTCAGGTAGTGTCTTTCAGATGAACTATTAAATCATGTTTCATTATATGAAAATGTGATGTTAGTACAGGTGACTGATAAATTGTCCGTGGCATTCGATAACAATAACAGAATTTCCTTGGTGCATCAGCCAAGTTGTGCACTTACCTGGTTATCAAACGAGAATATAAATTTATATTCATACTACTGCCTGCCTTGAAAACTGGCACCATCATCATAGACTATGCAACAGTTTTTCAGAGTCAAAACAAAGTGTGTCAAAATACATCATCCTTTTAGAATATAGTAATTGGATTCATTAGTGCATTCCAAATACTCGTAGCTTTAAATTACATTCACTCAAATGCACAACCACTTAAAGAACAGCATCTTCTGATCTCTCACATATGGAGAGCTGAAGAAATTGAGGCTATTCCCAGATAAGAGTACAATTTACAACAAAAACTAAACTGAAATGAATGTGGTGCAAAAAAATCAACTATGAAAAAGGATGTATTAATGCCCCAAAATGAAACATTTGGTTTGCCATAAAGCTGAGAGCATCAGAGTACTGTATATTTTCTGAGAATAAGCCGTGTAAGCTAACTGGAAGGAATGACTTCTTCTCAGACTGACTGGGTCAACCAGGGAAACACATTAAGTACATGAAGTAGGCTCAAAGAAGTTTCAGAATGCAATGTGACTTCAGTGTCAAAAACAGCACAATCAATCAAATGCAAACTAGGTGTTGAAACCCTCCCATACACCTTAGCAAACAAATGAGTTTTTGTTACATAAACTCTTTTTATTGTAAGGACAGCAAAATGAAAACAAGTGTCTTTGATTGCCACCATGATCTGTTTTGTTTTTGTGACTTCCAGCATTTAATTTTTTTTTTTTTTTTTTAAAGTATTGCACCAATGAATTCTGATCAAATTTATGTCTCATCACACAACATCCTTGTCCTCCATAACCTTCATGGCAGTTTACAGTAGTCACTTGGACTGATGCTGAGCAATCCAAAACCAGCTACGAGCAGCAGTTCTAGTTCTGTGGTCACAGTCAAAACCTCCATCAACTTCTTTTTCCATTTTATATGCAGATCTCCCCCACAAATAGTCTTGTCCAGAAAGTGTGCCTGCTATACTTCTCTCTAAACAAAATAAAAAAAACTTTCTTGACTTTTTTTTCCTTGCGTAAAACTCGACAGGGAAATGAATGTGCTGTAAGGGAATAACACCCTCTGTGTCAGCTCTGTAGTTTTAAAAGTACAAAGTACCTTTGGTTAATATCAGTAATGTACAAGACAAGTGTTCTTTAACCATGTCGTCAACCCTATTTACCCCGTGTCCCATTTTTGACTTAAATCTGCAGACCTTCCAAGTCAGGCCAACTCAAATTGTATTTCTTGAACACCAAGAAGGCTGCACAGCCAGTTAGTGGCTGCATTTCACAACAAAGCAAGACAATGGTATTATCCAGATGACCTGCAGGATGTGCAATGGCCGACTGCAATTCTTTCTCAAGAGCAAAGAACTTTAAGGACAATTAAGTGCTCTTTTAACTGTGAGATTAAACCCAGTGGCTGTCTTTTCACGGGCTTGGGAGAAGCTTTTCAGTGTTATTTTTCTCTGCAATAAGCAATGTAGACTTCTGAAGGATACTGCATAATACAACTGAATACCTCTCTGGAGACTAAGACATGGTTAAGAAACAAAAGGCCATCATACATAAGCCTCAAACCTTTATGAATTAAATAGAAATATACTTATATAGCATGAAAAACACTGTACATACTTGTTATAAAATTCAAATCCCCAACCCCAGGTTTTGCTTTAAAAAAATATAAAAATTTTGGTCACATTGTGGAATGTATAGAAGTACTTCTCCGTAACACTCCATGGATTCCAAGCATGAAGTTCCTTTGGATACTTCTTTGTTTGAAAGTGATCCCACCATTTTCTGTTAACTTACTACCACCCTTTCAGCAGGATGGAACAAGATGCATTCTCTTTAAAAAGATGCACTCCCATTGTGGCTGTCTTCAGGTCCCTGAGCAACGCATCCCAACCATTTTGGGTTACTACACTCAAAAAAACATGCACAAAGATCATTGCAAGTGCTAGTGATTAAGGGTTTGCACTTGGAGTGAAAAAATAAAATCAGACAGCTGACCATCTCTCAATATGGTGGGATTACGCTTTCTCAACTTTTTTCCTCCATAATGAGCTATGAAATGTGTCACTAAGTAACAGCTCCTACTTTTAATATAAAAGCTACAGAGATATTACCAATTAACCACATTTTTAGTACCTCTTAAGCCCTTGCCAATATTAAGAATCACAAACATATTTCACATTCTTAGAAATACCAAACAAATCCATTTAATGCCTAAACGTACCAATATCTGCCTGATGCGCTGAACTTGTGTACTCTTTTCTTGGATATAATAAGGACATTAAAATATTCCTTACTTATACACAAGATTATTTTAAGATTTACTCAAGGAAAAAACAAATTTTTAACTAAGTTATTAATGCACACATCTTAGACTTCCTTTCCATTTTTAAGCAGGGCATCAAGTGCTGTTGCCCTGCTCCTGCTCAAACAACAGCATTGCTAGTTGGGATCGGGACCCAAGTCCTTCAAGGTTGCTCTGAACACATCTGTGATATATTTCTTCACTAAGCCGTGGGTTACAAACCTTGTGTCGATACTTCTGTAATAAAGCTGGCTCGACTGCCCGGAAGACATGAAGGTTAGAGTACTTGATAAACATATCATAAATGTCAAGTGTTTCCAATATCTCTTCATTCTCTTGCACATCAGCTGCCATTTTAGTTCTTGCTGCCATGTAGTCAGAATTATAAAAACAAGCTTCATCAAACACATCTCTGTCAAAATGGCCAGCATCTTTAACCAAGTCAATAGTTGATGGTGGCTGTTGGCTGTGGTATGCAACACTAGGGTTATACTCCTGGAAATGGATAGGAAAGTAGACTTGCCAGTTGTTGATGGTGTTCATCCTACAACGATTTAAAAACTCTGTGTTTACTTCACTGCTTGCTCCAGCCACAAAGAATAGAGTATCCACTGGATGTTTCTTAGAAATTATATCCATAACTTTAATCTGGGATGGTGCCTCTGTCTTCACACTGATCCATGGAATCTTGGTTTCAGGATATTTCCGTTCAAACTCTGTGATCTTTGCCTTGACATGACTGAAAATGTCATTCTGGTTCACTTGCTGAGCTTCAAATGGGTCATAAATAAATAAGAACGTCAAAACAGCATTTTCATTAGTATCGAAAGCATTGGCAGCATACACATCAAGAAAATGATCAACATGGTCTCTATCAGCAGCTGTGAGGGGAAGAATAATATGGACTCTAGTAGCTTCTGTTACATAAGGCATGGGTATTATTTCAACATTGCTTAAAGGACGCAACAGGTGAACTCTTTTATTGACTGATCGAGTGTGTCCTTTCTGAGTAACCACTTCAAGCTGAAGATCTAGTGTGTACTCCATGCCGCGTGCTGGATCAAAACGTCTGTAGCCATTGATAAGTTGTTGTTTCTTTAAATGTAGTGCAGGTTGATACTTCTTGTTCAGTTCTTCCATTGCTGTTTCTATAATATCCACAACGTCTGCTTTGTCAATGCCAAGCAAATCACACTTGGGTGATCCATCAATGCATGAAGAGATCTGATCTTCTGTAAAATAGTCCCAGCGCAGGACTTCAAATCTAGTCTTGGGCTGGAAAGGAGGATTAACTCCAATGGGCCAAACCACAGTTTGCTCTTGGTCAATGGACAGTCCACTAATATTCTTGATTTCCATCTACGGGAGAGAAAAAAAAAGGTAAAAAAAGTGTTTGCACAGACAACACCTAATTCTTTAACTTTTTTTTTTTCAACTCTAAGCATCAATTGACTAATTTCAATAAAAAAAAATGCATCCAGTATGAAAGCTTGAAACCTGTATAAACAAAGGAGTATGAAACAGACTTTTTATACTCTGCTAGAGAGGAATCAAACTCTTAGCTCATGCTGTCCCTGCAAAAATGGATTATAAGGCAACAGATTTACACCGTTACTTATCCTACATGTTAAGTCTATGGTGTCTCAACATTTTTTGTGTACTAGCTCTAATTTGTCAAGATTAAAACTGCTGTCATGTTTCTGGATATGGAGTGGACTGCAATGTCAGAATATCTGTTTGCTACACAGAATTATATCTATGCATTATTATGCACATGATGGCAGGAGACATTTTCAGAAAAGAAAACCAGCCTGATTTATTTACTTAAGAAACGTTAGCTGTAACAGCTTAATAATGAATTACGAACCTGAACATATTTTGGTTAATTCAGCATTCTCACCTCCCAGCTCTGTGATGTACAAGGATAAAGCTTTGACTATGGCCAAGATGATCAGAGACTAGCAGGTAGGTCTGGTGTTGGAACTGCAGTGAGCAGCTTATGCCATCTTATACATATGGGGGGAAGGGAGAATGTGGTCTCAGTAAGCTGACTGCTCCTGTGCAAACAGAGGCTTGCATGTTTTGACTGGTCATGGAGATCCCATGCCAAAGAGTGTAGCTATCAAGTGGCATGTGTGTATGTGGGGAGGGGGATGCACACACTATGTGGAGAGGATAAGGTACTCCTAAGGTAGTGCAGGTGCCCAAATTACTCACCAGCAACAGAGTTAGGGCCTGTAAAGGATAAACAGTCCAGAACACTGTCTTGGAGAAATTCTGACCTCCTTATAAAATGTAGTAGCCTTTCCCACAAAGTTGGGTCCAAAAGCACTAGACTATAAACTGGCACTAAGAATGGACCCACACCTGAATGAAAATATATCTAACCAAAAGATCTACATTAAGGGAGTTTAAGAAGGTGAAGCAATTGTTTACTTCTAAATACTGTCACCCATCCAAGTGGTGCAGTCACCCTTAGAAAAGCTTATCCAATCCAGAACTTCAAAAGGTGTGGGTACTTTTGCAAAAAAAAATGTGGTTCTCCAGCACAATAAAGCCTGATGATGGATGGAAAACATACAGCAAAAAAAAAAAAACACAAAATTAACAACAATATAATATCTCAGCAGAACACAAGTATAAAAATATGGAAAATGTGTAAGATGAACTGGATGGATGAGTTAAAGAAGAGGAAGATTAAACAGGGTTTTTAGTAAAACAAAATATATAGCTATTACAGAAGTTAGGGGACTTAGAACAGAGTGAGAGAGAAAGAAAATAATACCACAATATTAGTGAACCCCAGAACTTCAAAACGGAGGTAAGTCATTCTGCTACATTATTACTTTACCAGAAAGGCTCATCCAGACTCTGCTACACTTTGCTGTGAAGGAAAGGTTAGTTTGCTTTTATTTTTTGTATTACTGTATTGCCTTTCTATATTTTGAATACTGTAGTTTGTTTTCTTTACCTTGTGTTTTGCTTGCATTCTGTTTTAACAGCATATTAAAACTTCAAAAGAGACCACAGCTCTCTCTTCTGTCTTTCTAGTTGCCCGCCTCTTATGTTAATCTGACCATATATCTCACTTCTCTCTACTTTCACTGGCTTATGTGAGTAATCACAAAATCATCATTTTTGAAATCTCACCCCTTCAATTATTTAAATTTATTGGCCATCCTACAGTATTTCATAGTACCAAAATACAAAAGTGACCACCCCTTTCAATCCATCTTGCTGTTTTAAAAATAGTAACTCTCCACTAAACCTTAACTTTTTAAACAGGTAAAACTCAAGTTACCTACTTTCACATCTAACTTCTCTAGTGCACACTGCAGAGCGCATTCTTTTCAATCTTACCTTTAAGCATCCCTGTGACTAGCACTTTCTCTAATACCTGCTGGAAAGCACTAGGAAGCCTTAAACTCATACAAACACTGAACTCTCCTTGTTAACAAGGAGAAATTAATAGTAGGCACTAAACAGCCTATAATTGCAAAGTACCTTGCTAAGGAAACAGCTCCTATACTTTACAAAGAAAAAAAAAAGCCACAAACCAGGCATGTCCAAGGGTCAGCTTCCGGTGATTTCTCCTGTCCACCTGGTGAATCTGGGCATACTGGGGCAATGCAGCAATTGCCTCATGTACACAGACAACCCTCTCCTCCCACCACCCAACACTACAACCTGCGAGAGATGCACTTACATAGCCAAAATGGAAGCAAAGCTCTCTCCACCCAAGATTGTGCTAAATAGTCAAGAGGAGAAGGTTAACACCCACACTACACCTCAAGCAACACATAGCCCTTCTAAACCCGCACCACCAACACCCACATATAGCAACACTAAATCCACATATGCAGAGGCCCTTAACTGTAACCTGCCCAAGCAACAAAGACCTCTGAAGCTGAAACGCAAACAAACACCAATCACAACCAATGTGTCACATAGTTCACACCAGTGTGCCACCCAGCAACAGCCCCTAAGGCAAGACAATGTACCTAACACTTTAGTCATAGGTGACTCAATAGTCCGGCACACTGATGTCCCTCTCACCAGGTTGAATAAGGAGAAAATTACAGTCAGCTGCCTGTCGGGTGCCAGGATTCGCCACATAATGCATGCACTCAAGTCACTCCACAACAAGTACAAATATGACTCTGTCATTGTCCATGTTGGAGTGAATGACTTGAGACGTACCTCCCTGGACTACATGAAAAGAGACATGGAAGAGCTCTCAGATCATGTGGCCCAGGCAGGTATGACCCTAGCCCTGAGTAGCATCCTGCCTTCGCCCAGAACGATACCACAATATAAGGATAAAATGATTGACTTCAACAATTGGCTAAGCTTATGGTGTCATTCAAAGGGGATCCAGTATCTGTCTGCCTGGGATGACATGATTGACAGACCACGATGCTTTGCCAGAGATGGTCTGCACCTGTCGCCCCTAGTTTTCAGGTTACTGGCTAAGGCTCTTGCCACCTCTATAGTGCCTTTTTTAGGCAAACTTCAAAGGACAAAACCACCACCGTAACAGGTACAAGCATGCAAAATCTGAAGGTAATGCTACTCAATGCTAGAAGTCTAAACCTCAAAATGCACTGTCTTGAGGCACTCCTAAAAATGGAGAACATAGATATCTGTGCAGTAACTGAGACCTGGTTCAAGGCTCCAGAGAGCACCCCTGCAATACCAGGCTACAACTCTTACCACACTTTTCGGCCACCAAACCAGGACTGAAACACTAAAGGTGGAGGAGTGTCAGTATTCACCAAGGATATTCACACCACCAGGCTAGTTGGCCAACACAATGTGTCTGAAATTCTCCAAGTGCAACTAACACTAGGTAAGACTGCAATCCAAATTGTAGCTTGCTACAGATCCCCCACCATACCCCAAGATTCTCACTACACCTTTCTAAACATACTGGAAAATATTAAGATAGAACCAAACACCCTAATACTGGGTGATTTTAACTACCCTGCCATTAACTGGGAAAACTACTCATGTCCCAACACCTTTATAACGGTTCTTGGAATTCATAAATTCCAATGCCCTGGATCAACTAATCCATAGTCTCACCAGGGGCTCCAATATCCTAGACCTGGTCATTACCAACATGGGAAATCAATTCTCCATACCTATGGTCACCCCCTCGTTAGTCAGGTCTGACCATAAGCTAATCACCCTTAACATCCACATCCCACCCCCACCCCCCAGTAAAGAAACCACCATAAAAAACTTCTCCAAAGCCAACTTCATGCTACTCAACTCAGAAGTGACAAACTTCATGACACCCATGCAGATGGGAACTGAAAGTTCAACTGCTGAATCCTAAGGCACTGTACGAGCACATCCACTTATGCATGAATCGTGCCATCCCAAATAGAACCAAAATGCTCTCATCCAAAAAAAGGAAGCCAATCTGGTGGTCCCCTGCTATAAACAAACTTTACAACAAAAGGAAGAAACTTTTGCAGAAAAGAGGAAAATACCAGGATGCAAAAAACTCCCTTACTAGCCTCAGTAAGAAACTGAGATGCCTCATAAAATCCTCCAAAGCTAGTTACGAAAATAAAATTGCCAAAGATTCCAAAGACAACCACAAAGCATTCTATAACTATGTCAAGAATCTAAATGGCAATGCTCAGATCTGCTCTGAGCTAAAATAGAATGGCATTAAATATACTGATCCGAAGGATATTGCCAATATCCTGGCAGATCGATTCAGTGCCAACTTCACCCCCCTCTCACCCCTAGATGGCCCATCTCAATATCGGAAGATTGCCAAATTCCAGTAATAACGGCCACGCAGGTACAAAGCACTCACTAAAGCCAAGAATACAGCATCCATGGGACCAGATGACATCCTGGGCTGTGTACTACATGAACTACAATATGAACTGGCACCTCACCTAAGTGTCATGTTTAATCATAGCCTCACCTCAGGTTTCGTGCCCACTGAGTGGCGCAGAGCTACAGTTATCCCAATCCACAAGGGGATCCACCTTGGATCCCGGAAACTACCGTCCCATCAGTCTGACAAGCCTTATCTGCAAGGCCATGGAGCGTATTATCATGGAACTTATAAACAAAGACACTGGCAACCTTCAAACACTGGACCCCACCCAGTTTGGGTTTGTGAAGGGTCGATCTTGTCTCCTGAACCTGATTGACTTCTTTGAATCAGTCTCCAGAGCCTTGGACAAGGATAAGGTGGTCCACACAGCCTATCTAGACCTTGCCAAGGCCTTTGACACCATCCCCCACTCTGGAATCATAGATAAACTTACTAAGTTGGGCATTAATCCCTATGTCACCCAATGGGTTGCTAAATGGCTTACTGATAGAACCCACACTGTAAAAGTAGCCGACTCCAAATCCAGCTCCAGACAAGTGACAAGTGGAGTACCTCAGGGTTTAGTCCTGGGGCCGCTCTTGTTTGGCATCTACTTCTCTGAAGTACAGGTCAACACTAAGGGACTCTGGCTAACAAAGTTTGCAGATGACTGCAAACTGGGAGCCATTATTGAATCCCCAAATGATGTGGATACTCTACAAAAGGGCCTTACAGAAACAGATGCTTGGTGCCAGAGCCATGGGCTCAAGCTCAATGCCAAGAAATGTATTGTTATCCCTTTGGGAAAAACATGTATCCATGAATTACCATATAGGTGGCAGTACACTAAACACAGAAAGTGTGATAAGAGACTTAGGGACACAGGTGGACAGTGGTCTCACCTTCGATAACCACATCGCCACAACAGTCAGGAAATCCTTCTATGTGGCACACCTCATCATGAAGGGCTTTTCATCCAGAAAAAGGAGGTCATTGTCCCACTGTACTCATCCCTCATTAGACCCATTATAGAATACAACGCCCATTTGGTATGTACCTCTCAAGACATCTGCAACAACTGGAAAGGCCTCAGAAATACCTCACTAAAAGAATCACAGGCCTAAAGCAGATGCCCTCGCTGACCGCCTTAAAAACTCCAGCGATACTCTGTCGCATATCGCCTACTCAGAGGCGATCTCTGCTTAACATACAAGGCCATGTCAAACCCAGAGCTGTTGGACATGCTACACTTAAAGAAATCCCAATCCCTCAGAGCTACACGCTCCAGGGATCTAAACCTTGTCATCACAATAAACAAAACATGCTGGAGGGATAGGTTCCTGACCCAGAGACTCCCCAGACTCTGGAATAGATTGCCCATACATGTCAAGCAGAGTGCCTCTTTGGACCTCTTCAAGAGGAACCTTGACGATTGGATGGGAGAAAGGAAATTCACCCCAGGGATCACATCAGTCGCCCTGCTAGACAGGGGTCCTGGAAAGTAAATAATGTGGGAAGAAATAGCCAGGGAATTGTTATGGCTAGGCTTGTATAGGCCCTAGGGCTCATAGCCTAGTACCAACCTATGAACCTATTAATACACTGTACAGTAATATGCTGAAAATGGCTTACATGTTAACCAATGACAATTATCTTGAAATATAACCAAACAATTTGATGTTTTAGAGATATTCATATAAAAAGTAACAGATTATGATTGATTTACCTAGTTTTACAGCTTGCCTGGACACCTTGGAGATTATACTCACAGGTGCACGGTTGAATGGTGAACATACGAGATAGAAATGTGCTTACTATGTCTCTTACTTATGTGGCAGTTCTTGAAAGACTTAATTTAGTAATTTACCTTCAAGAATAAGTCAAGATATGGAAATCAAACTCTAAACCAACTGTATTTAAAGTACTGAATACTGCAAAATAGCTACAAACTGGAATAGGGATCTTTAGAAAAAGGAAGGAGCAAATTATATAGAAATAAACTGAATTTGTGAGAAGAATACATACAGAACAATATTCAGAAGGAAGAGGGGTGAGGTTTAAGGGAAGACAGGAACAGAGCAATTTATGTAATGTTGGACTAAACAACAGTTGTTACAAAGAAAGAAAGAACACATATGTAACGTGTAATGTATGTAAACAGAAAAACATGTTTAATATATTTAGTTTTCTTTTCTATTAATGTGCCTATGTCTTAAGTGATAATTTAATAAGTGTGCTTAGAAAGTTAATACAAACAGTACATTCTAAGAAGAAAAAAACTCCAAAAAAAAATGTATCTTATAGCATAAACCATATAGAAAGTACAGTTTTGTACCTACCATAAATGTAGATGTCCGAGAGGAATGCATCTGCAGTCTTTACAAATGGGTTGTCCTGTCGTCAGGCAGCCCTTGATTGGATTCCAAAGTCTGGGTCTGGCTTGGCTGGTGTTGCACTTCACCCGACGTCATTGCGGCAGTTATTCGGGTATAAAGGCATCAGCCGACGCCATTTTCCTCAGTGTTTCTTGCCCCAGATGCCAGGTGCCCTCTTGGATGGCTAAATTTGGATAAATGCCAAAGTTTCCAAATAGTAGAGAGCAAACACACAAAATAAGCATGTATGTACATATATACAAACAAATACACCATAATAGATCCCCCCCAAGCTAGCTGAAGATTGGCAAATACCCTAGGAGTACCTCAGAGGGAAGGAGGGTGGGTAATCCTGACTGCAGATGCATTCCTCTCGGACATCTACATTTATGGTAGGTACAAAACTGTACTATGTCCTTCAAGGATACATCTGCAGTCTTTACAAATGGGTAGAATACCATAGCTAAACTAGGGGAGGAGGAAATGAGAAGAGATTATGGTGTAGTTAGGATCCCTTGCAAAACAGCAGTGGCAAAACTAGCACGGGATCTAGAGTATAGAGGTAAGTTATAATGCTTGGCAAATGCATGCACGGAGGTCCAAGTAGCAGCCTCTATAATGTCCTTGGTAGCCACTCCTCGTAAGAAAGCTGTGGTAGTGGCTGTAGCCCTTGTGGAGTGAGGCCTGATGTTCTCTGGAGTTTTCTTTCCATGGTAGGAGTAACAAAATCTAATGCAATTTCCTATCCATTTGGAGATTGTCTGTTTAGAAATTGGTTTCCTTCCTTTCCTGTTGCATATGCTACCAGAAGCTGGTCAGTTTTTCTATTGTTTTTTGTCCTGTCCAGGTAGTAGCGTAATTGTCTGTGTACATCCAAGGTATGCAAGAGCCTTTCTCCCTGTTCTGTGGGTTGAGGAACAATGTAGGAAGGTGGATAGCCTGATTTAAAGAGACTCTGGATACCACCTTAGGCATAAATGTAGGATTTGTTCTCATGGACACTCTATCTTGATGGAAGATCAGGAAGGGTTGCACTGCCATTAATGCCTGTAGTTCAGAGACCCTTCTTGCTGAAGTTATTGCCAGCAGGAAAGCAGTCTTCCAGGATAAGTATTATAATTCTGCTGTTGCTGCTGGTTCGAAAGGAGGAAGAGTCAGTTTTTCTAGCACAAAGTTCAAGTCCCATGCTGGCAATGGAGGTTTCCTGGGAGGTTTTACATTTTTAATTCCTCTCAGAAACTGTCTGAGCAGAGGATGCGAGAAGACAGGAGGATCCAAGCTGTATTCTGCTGAAATAGCTGATGAATGTATCTTGATGGAAGAATAGGACAGGCCTGTATGGTAGAGCTCCGCCAAGTACTCCAGGATGTTGGCTATGTTCACCAGTGTCACATCTTGCCCTTTGCAGTACTCCAGATGAGATATCTTTTCCATTTTGCTGCATAATTCTTTCTTGTTGAAGGTCTACGAGCCTCCAGGATTATGTCTTTAACCCTTTGGGATAAATTTGGGTTAATTGTTGTTATGTAATGTTCCAGGCAGTTAGCTGCAGAGTTTTTAGGTTTGGATGCAGGATGTTGTAGTTGTTCTGTGTTAGCAGTAATGGGATCAGGGGCAGTGTCCATATTTGTTCCCGGGACATGCTCCTCAGCAGTGGATACCAATGTTGTCTTGGCCAGTTTGGGGCTATCAGAATGATCCTCGGACGTTCCTCTTTGATTTTCAGAAGCACCCTGTGCATCAAAGGAAGTGGTGGGAATGCGTATGCTGTCAGGCTTTTCCAACTGAAAGAGAGGGAGTCCACCTTCCAAGCAAGTGGGTGGTATGTCCTTGTGCAGAATTTCTTCAACTGGTGATTGAAAGGGGATGTAAACAAGTCTATTTGTGGTAATCCCCATTTTCTTGTGATGGTTTTGAAGATGTCCGGATGCAGCATCCGTTCGTGGGCATCTGTTGTAGTTCTGCATAATATGTCTGCTAGAATGTTTTCCTTCCCTGGTACATAAATTGCCTGTAACTGAATGTTGTAGCTCAGAGCCACATCCCATAGGTCCAGTACCAGCCGGCATAGAGGGTATGAGTGTGTGCCTCCCTGTTTGTTGATGTACCACATAACTGTGGTGTTGTCTGTCCTTATCAACTGGCCTTCTTGGAGAAAAGGTCTGAATGCCTGGATTGCCAATTTTACTGCCATCATTTCTTTTAGATTTATGTGCAGATGCAGCTGGTCTTGAGTCCATAGGCCTTGAATGCACTTGTCCAGCATGTGTGCCCCCCATCCGAGGTCTGAGGCATCTGTCGTGATGGTTTGTCTTGGTTGGCTTTTGCAGAAGGGCAATCCTGTGTTTGATTGGCAGGCCTGAGCCCACCATAGGAACTCCTGTTTCAGGCATGGGATCATTGGAATTTTGGTT
Organism: Protopterus annectens; assembly: GCF_019279795.1. Lineage (NCBI taxonomy): Eukaryota > Metazoa > Chordata > Ceratodontiformes > Protopteridae > Protopterus > Protopterus annectens. Next base: position 91,368,035 of record NC_056728.1, read on the forward strand.
TCTAGGCTGTGCTTGTGCTGGGACCACAAATTCTTTAGGTACCACTGTAGCTTTCTCATATGCAGCCTGGCATGAGGGACCAGTATTATGCAGGATGCCATGAAGCCTAGAGCTTGCAGCACTTTTCTTGCAGTTAGATGGTTCTGCTTTGTTAATGCCAAGAAGTAGAGAGGAAGTTGCTCTTTCTTTTCTGCAGTTAGGAATGCCATTTGTTTTGATGTGTCCAGTTCTGCACCCAGAAAGGTTATTCTTTGGGATGGAATCAGCCTTGACTTTTTTGTATTGACTGTGTATCCCAGGGCTTGCAGCAGGTAGATGACTCTTTGTAAGTCTTCTGTTAGTTTGTTTTTGTTGTCCGCTTGTATCAGGCAGTCATCCAGGTAGGGATAGATTTGAATCCCCTGAAGTCTGCAATGAGCGATTACTGATGCCAGGCATTTCGTGAACACTCTGGGCGCAGTAGATAAGCCAAAGGGCAATGCTGAGAATTGATAATGCTCTGATCCTGCAAGAAATCTGAGGTATCTTCTGCAAATTGGTCTTATGGGGACGTGCAGGTATGCCTCCTTGAGATCTAGAGTTACCAGCCAAGACTCCTTGCCCAGCATGGGAAGAAGCTGCTGTAGGGTCAGCATTTTGAATTTTGGAACAATGAGGAATGTGTTTAAAGCGGACAGGTCTAGAATAGGCCTCCATTTGTTTTCTTTTCTTGGTACCAGGAAGAGTCTGGAGTAAAATCCCTTTCCTTGCTCCATAGATGGTACCTTTTCCACAGCTCTCATTCTTAATAATTGAGATATTTGCTTTAGAGCTTCTGTCCTTTGAGTAGGTGGAAGGTTTGGCATTCCTCTCTTTTCTGGTAGAGTATGGAAATGGAACCTGTAACCTTGGTCTATAGTTTGCAAAATCCATTTTTCTCTTGTAATGCAGTGCCAGTTTCTTGAGAATAAGGTTAGCTTTCCGCCTAAGGGTGCTTCTAGTTGTTCCCTGGTAGGCGGTGCCACCGCCAAGTCACTGTGATTTGAGTTGTTGTAGTGGTGGTGGCTGTATCCGTGCCTCGTTGGTTGTTACCCTGCCACTGGCGACCCCTGTAGGCACCCCTGGATTGGTTTCTGCCTCTAGAGCGCCTATTCCTGCCTCTTTGTGCCTTAGAGGATTCCGGAAAGGACCAATTCTTGGAGGGCCAGATCCTGCTAAACCTTGGAGGTTGAACTTGTAAGAAATCTTTCACTGTTTGCACAGATTTTGCTTTCTCTTCCATCTTTTTAGTACCTGCTGTGCAGGGGAACCAAATAAATTGACCTTGTCCATAGGTGCATCCAAAAGCTTAGATTTGACATGGTCTGGTAATGCCTGTTCTTTCAACCATGCATGCCTCCTGATAACTGTGCCAGTCATGGCTGATCTAAAGGAAGCCTCCAGTGCATCATAGCCACATTTTAAAGAATGGTTACTAACCTGCTGTATGTTATGTACCATTTCTTGAACATACTTTTATCTAAAGATTCTTCAGAGGACAGCTTTTAGTCAACTGGTCAAGCATAAACTCTTGATATTGAATCATATGAAATTGGCAGTTCAAAGCTCTAGCCGACAAAGTAGCAGAGGTGTAAACTTTTACCCCATCTCTCTAAGGACCTGGATTCCCTTTCAGAGGGGAGGGGGTTTTTAGAAGAAGTAGCGGCTACAGCTTTAGGACCCTGGGAGATAGTCTCTGGATCTGCAAAAGGAGCCTTATATAAGTGGTGATGAGTGTCCGGGACCCTGTAGTACCTATCGGGCTTAGCAGGAGCCGGAGGTAAAGAATCAGGAGCAGTGCAAGCATCATTAAATGCATCATCAACAACAGAAAGAACTGGAGGTATAGCTAAAGGCGTATGCTGTGGCAAATGTAGAAAGGTCCTAAGCCTTTTCTAGAGTCTGAGAAATCTTGGCCCTGCCACTGAAATTGTTCCCTCATAGCATGCAAGGTTTCCCCAAAGGAAAATTCCTCAGGAGGAGAGGCTGAGGGATGGACTCCTCAGCATCAGAGTCTTCGTAAGGAGAATAAGAAGCCTCAGGAGGGTCTGTATGTTCTGAGTCATCAGAGGAATCATCTGTGGATACTGGCTCAGGGGGCTCTGCTCTAGGCCTCTTTTCTGGAGGAGGGAGAGAGGCCCTGTCTGGATGAGGCTGGGCTCCACGAATTAAAGAGATGAGATCCTCAGCCAAAGAAAGCATGTGGGAGCTGGTGCTGGGCCTGTGAGAAGGGGGCTTGACAGGCACAGGTTTTGATGCTTTGGCTGCTTTAGCCCTGGCAAAGGCCTTAATAGACATAGCTGGAGGAGGCCTAGCAGCTCCACGTGCAGGGGTTGAAACATCCAGGGGAATGGTGTCTGATAAATCCTGTGAAACCACAACAGAAGGTTGGATTTCAGAAGCCGTTTCTACCAGGTTAGAAGAGGCCTCGGTAGAAGGCATGATATCGGCTGAAGAAAGAACGCTTGCTCGGTTTCGGCGAAACCGAGACACTCGTGGTTTGCTTAACCGCGGTTTCGGCGAAACCGTGGACCGCGAATGTCGGTCCTTTTCTTTGTTTTGGTAATTTGCGTAGTCGGAGGATCCGACGGCATAATGTAGGCAAAATTGGAGCCGAAAATCTGTTCAGCAAACTCCGAGCGGCGTCTAAGCGTCCGTCGGTTAAAAGCACAGGCTAGACAAGCTGCTACGTCATGGTCTGGGCCTAAACAATGTATGCAATAGGAGTGGAAATCTTTATGAGGTATTTGTTTCCCACAAGATAAACAGTTATTAACTTTCTCTGACATCGGCTGAGGCAAGAAAGAGTCTAGCGGGTACTTAGCTTTATAGAAGTCTTAGTAGTATTCGGTAGTAGTAATCTCTGGATCTGACCGACCGGCACTTGCGAACAGCTTCTGCTTCGGGCGCCACGCGGCAAGAAAGACTGAGGAAAATGGCGTTGGCTGATGCCTTTATACCCGAATAACTGCCGCAATGACATCGGGTGAAGTGCGACACCAGCCAAAGCCAGACCCAGACTTTGGAATCCGGCCGACCGAAGGGCTGCCTGACGACAGGACAACCCATTTGTAAAGACTGCAGATGCATCCTTGAAGGACATCAGATATAAAGAGAATGCCTTCTCCTATAAGGTGTACAGGGTCAAAAAGGAGGAAAAAGTACAGTGGTGTACACTTACCATAAATGTAAATGTTCAAGTGTATTCACTGTTGCAGTCATTACATTTGGATTATCTGCTTGCAGTAGCCCTCAGTTGGCCTGATTAACAAAGTCGTGGGTCCTGCGTCAGTTGCTGTCCCTTCTTCTGTGACGTCAGGTAGTCAGGGGTATAAAACATGCAGCCAACACCATTACATCAGTTTTTCTTGCCCCAGATGTCAGGTGCCCCCCTAATGGGAAGCAATTAAATATATAAATATACAAGGATATACCTCCAACAAAAAAGCAAATACACCAAAACGCTTTTAAGCATAGTAAAGGAAAGTAGAGGTATAGCCAAAAGAAGTTAGGGGGCTGACAGCAGTGTAACACGATGAACATCCAGGACTGCAACAGTGAATACACTCGAACATCTGCATTAATGTAAGTGTACACAACTGTACTATGTTATTCGTGTTTCACTGTTGCAGTCATTATTTGGGTATATTTTATTTTATTTATTTATTTTACATTTGTTGACCGGGCTAGTCTGGCTGGATACATGTCCATTTTCAGCAGAGGCCCGAGGAGAAAAGCTCCACTATATACTAAGTACATTACATAATAAAATTTACTACTCTAAGTTAAAAGCTAAGATCAGATCTTACAAAAAAGGAAAGATAATTTAAAAGGAACACGTTTACTATAAGCAGTTCATTAAATATACACAATTGTACAAAAAGTACATACTTAATCTCAAAACAGTGAAAGAAACAAAACTGAGGAGGGTAGAGAAGAAAAGAGTGGAGGGGAGACAGGGTAAGAGAAAATGGTTAGTCAGGTGTATTGCAGGAACACAGCCAATGATTTTGGAAGTAGTGTTTAAGTTTTTGTTTGAAAAGTGGCAGGGATGTGGTCAGAGTTATGTCACTAGGTAGGAGATTCCAACTTTTACCTATTGTGTTAGTGAATAAAGAAACACCTGCTGTGTTGTTTGCCTTTATAGATTTTGTCATGAGTTTACTAGAGGAGCGAAGTGAGTTGAGATTGTTGTAAGGGATTAGAAGTTGAGAGAGTATTGGGGTGTTGTCAGGTAGGTATAAAATGTTGTATATTCCCAAAGCTAAGGTTGGGAGAAGGAATTTAAGTAGCATTAGGACCAGCTACAAGGCCCTGCAAGACTGCAGTGGCAAAGCCAGCTCTGGACTTAGAGAAAATTGGTAAATGATAATGCTTGGTGAAAGTATGTACAGAGCTCCAGGTAGCAGCTTCTAGGATGTCCCTGGTAGGGACACCTCTGATAAAGGTGGTAGAGGTAGATGCAGCCCTGGTAGAGTGGGGTCTGATGCCCTGTGTGACAGGTTTTCCATGATGCTTATAGCAAAAATGAATGCAATGGGCTCTCCATTTAGAAATGGTTTGCTTTGAAATAGCCTTCCCCTCTTTCCCTGCAGCAAATACCACCAGCAGTTGTTCAGATTTCCTTTGAGGTTTAGTCCTGTCCAAGTAGAATCTAACTTGTCTGTGCACATCTAAGGAGTGCAGTATCCATTCCCCTTTGTTCTGTGGATTACGAAAGAAGGTTGGCAAATGAATGGACTGATTAAGAGCCACACTGGATACCACCTTGGGCATGAAGGAGAGATTGGTTCTGAGGAACACCCTGTCCGCATGAAAGATGATGAAAAGCTCCACTGCCATAAGGGCCTGTAATTCAGATACCCTTCTTGCTGAAGTGATTGCTAAAAGGAATGCTGTTTTCCAAGAAAGAAATTTTAAATCTGCAGTAGCAGCAGGCTCGAAAGGAGGAAGTGTGAGTTTCTCCAAGACAAAGTTAAGGTCCTAGGCTGGAGCTCTCTTTGGTGGCCTTAAATTTTTGCCCCCTCTGAGGAACTGCTTGAGCAGTGGGTGAGAGAAGAGGGGAGGATCTGTGTTATAATGAGCTAAAATGGCTGAGGCGTGAATTTTGATGACGGAAAAGGACAAGCCCTTGTGAAGCATCGCAGTGAAGTATTGTAAAATTTGAGGTAAATTGGGTGCTGCTATGCTCATCCCTTGAGATTGGTTCCAGACACAGAATCTTTTCCACTTCGCAGCATAAGATTTTCTAGTACTAGGTCTCCTTGCCTCTAAAATGATATCCATCACTGGTTTACTAAGGGATGGTAAAGGGGAGATTAGGTAATTAGCCAGGCTGCTAGGTTCACTGTTTGAAGCTGAGGGTGCAGAATCTGGTTCTCCTGCTGACACAACAGGGAAGGTGTCTGAAGCAGGTGCCATGGGGCCAACCGTGACACACTGTGCAAGAGGGGGTACCAGTGTTGGCGTGGCCAGTCTGGTGCAATCAGAATAGTCCTTGGCTTGTCCTGTTTGATCTTTAGTAGTACTTTGGAGAGCAGAGGCAGAGGAGGAAAGGCATAAGCTTGTTTGTGGGAAATCCTTGTGCAAAATTTGTCCAATTGACAGTTCTGGGGGAAGGCAAACAGGTCTATATATGGGCTCCCCCATTTGCTTGTCAACATGTTGAAAATCCTTGGTTTCAGTTTCCATTCGTGTGGGTCCATGAGGTTTCTGCTTAGTCTGTCTGCCAGTGTATTTAGTTTTCCTGGCAGGAATTGAGCTTGTAGATTCACTTGGTAGCTCAAGGCTGTGTTCCACAATGCCATGGCTAGTTTGCAGAGGGGGTAAGAATGCATACCCCCCCCCCCCGCTTGTTTATGTACCACATAACAGTGGTGTTGTCTGTCTACCATTAGTTGTCCTGGAAGAATGTGATCCTTGAAGGCTGTCAGAGCATTCTGTACAGCTAGCATTTCTTTTTGATTGATATGCAGGTGCATTTAACTTGGGTTCCATTTGTCCTGAATGCACTTCCCTGCCAGGTGAGCCCCCCATGCATAGTCTGATGCATCTGTTGTTAGGGTTTGGGCGGCACAGGGTAATGTGAATGATAATCCCTTGTTTTGGTGGCAGGCCTCTGCCCACCAAAGGAACTCTAAGCGTAGGCAAGGTATGATAGGAATCATTGCTTCTAGATCCTGAGAATGCTGACACCATAGGCTTTTTAGATACCACTGAAGTTTCCTCATATGCAGTCTTGCATATGGAATTAGAAGAATGCAGGAGGCCATGAACCCCAAGGCTTGCAGTATTTGCCTTGCAGATAGCAGGGTTTTTGTGGCCACTTGTTTGAAGTAGGTTGTCAAATGAATCTGTTTCTCTGGCGTGAGGAAAGCCATCTGGGAAGTTGTATTCAAGCTTGCTCCCAGAAATATACTTTGTTGACTGGGTACCAGGTGTGATTTTTTTTCGTTTATGGTGTACCCCAGACACGTCAGCACCCTTTGTACAAAGGCCAGATGATTCAAAAGTATGTCCTGGCTTTCTGCCTAAATTAGACAATAGTCCAGGTATGGGTATATTTGAATATTTCTTTGTCTACAAAATGCAATAACTGGAGCTAGGCACTTTGTGAATACCCTGGGCGCAGTAGATAAGCCAAAGGGCAGTGCAGAGAACTGATAATGCGTGTAGCCTGCTTTGAAGAGTAGGTATCTTCTGCAAGATTCCTTGATAGGGATGTGCAGGTATGCTTCTTTTAAATGTAATGTTGCCAACTAAGCATCCTTGCCTAGCATAGGAAGCAAATGGCGAAGAGTCAGCATCTTGAATTTTGGAATCACCAAAAAGGTGTTTAGAGTAGAAAGATCCAGGATAGGACCCCATGAATTTTCTTTTCTGGGTACCAGAAAAAGTCTCGAATAGAAACCTTGTCCCTTTTCCTCTTCTGGTACCAACTGAATAGCCCCCATGTTTAAGAGAAAGTACTTGCTTTTGGGCCTCTGCCCACTGATTTGGGGGTGAAGTGAAATCTGTATCCTTGGGACAATTTGTCCTGGGTTATGAGTTTCCAGTTTTTGGCCTGCAGACCAATCTTTCCACCTAAAAAGGAACATTCAGTTGAGAAGTGCTTGGAAGTTTTAAAGGCAAGTCATTGAGACAATTTTCCATTGGGGGGGGTCTTACTACTCCCAGATTTGGATGCGGAAGCCCCCCACTGCTTAGTCTTGTGCGTACCCTGTGACTGAAACCTGGGGTTTCTGCTGTGTCTGGGTTTGGATTGGGAAGATCTGGAAGGGGCGGCAAAGGACCAGTTCTTAGAGGGCCAATGCCTACTAAATCTTGGAGGCTGAACTTGTAAAAAAATCTTTCACAGTTTGCATAGATTTAGCTTTATCTTCCATCTTTTTAAGAACTTCCTCAGCTTTGTTGCCAAACAGGTGGTCCTGATTTAAGGGAGCATCCAACAGTTTAGCTTTAACACGATTAGGCAAAGATTGCTCCTTAAGCCAAGCATGCCTTCTGAGTACAGACCCAGTGACAGCAGCCCTGCAAGAGGCTTCTAAAGAATCAAATCCACATTGCAAAGTACGTTTTCCAACCTGTTCAGCAGAATGCATTAAATCCTGTAATTCTTTATTTTCAGCACAGTCAGGAATCAACATCATTTTCTGTTTAAGCAATCCAATAACATGTTGTTGATACTTTAACATATGAAACTGACTGTTTAAGGCCCTAATGGCCAATGTTGCAGAAGTGTAAACCTTCTTACCCCATCTATCCAGCGCCCTGGAGTCTGTCAGAAGGGGTAGGATTTTTAGCAGTAGAAGCATTAATGCCCTTGGGTCCCTGTGAAATAGTCTCTGGATCTGCAGTAGGATTTTTAAAAAGGAACTTGTGAGAATCAGGGACCCTGTAATATCTATCAGGTTTTATGGGAGTAGAAGGCAAAGAATCAGGGGCCAAACTAGATTCCGAAAAGGCATCATCAACAATGTCTAGTACCGGAGGTATAGCTAAAGGCCTATGCTGAGGTAGGAGTAAAAAATCCCTAAGCCTCTTTTTTGAATCGGAAAAATCCTGACTTTCCCAGTGAAAATGCTCCCTTAAAGTGTGCAAGGTTTCACCAGAAGAAAAATCCTCTGGAGGGGAAGCAAAGGGAATAGAGTCCTCTGCATCAGAATCCTCATAAGTGGATAAGGGTAAATCCAGATCATCAGAAGAAACAGAAAATTCAGAATCCTGATCAGAGGATTCATAAACAAATTCAGTCCTAGGTCTCTTAGAGGGGGCCTGGGTTATGGGTTTCCAGTTTTTGGCCTGCAGACCAATCTTTCCACCTAAAAAGGAACATTCAGTTGAGAAGTGCTTGGAAGTTTTAAAGGCAAGTCATTGAGACAATTTTTGGCTTCCCCTGATTAGAGTTATAAAATCTTCAGCCATTCTTATCATTTGTTTTTTAGGCATAGAGGCCTGTGCGTGTGGCCTGGGTGTTGGTTTTAGGCATGGTTTGAGGTTTAGGCCTTAAAGAAGAAGGAGGCGTCAGTTTAATATGCAAGTCTGTAGGCCTGAATACACCCTCAGAAACCGGTGCCTGCACAGCAGCTCCAGACCCATCCAAGGTAGAGACATCCACAGGTTCCACAATTAAAGCATCTCGCAGCATACCGGACTCCGAATGGGTCTCAGTAGAGGCCTATGAATCAGAAGTAGTGGGTATTAGGGGCTGCGAAAGCACCTCACTGAGTACTGGTGAATGGCTTAGGAGAAGCCTCGTCAGCAGTTTTGGACCTAGGCGGCCTGTCTCTGTCTTTATCTTTGCGTTTTTTCGGAATACTGGTAGTCGGATGGCTAACCGATGACATTTCAGGATAACTGAACCGAGAACCAAAATACTTAGAGGTGAAAATATACCAATGACGGATAGTGCGTTAATTAAATAAGGCACAAAACCGACAGCAAGGTACATCATTGTCAGGGCCTAGGCAAGGAATACAGTACAAATGAAAATCTTTGTGAGGTATTTGCTTTCCACAAGAAATGCAATTATTAACTTTTACTGACATCGGTAAGGAGCAAGAAAAAGTTTCCCCAATGGGGTACTTAGCTTTAGTTGAAGACTTCGGTTCTGAAACTCGAAAATGAAAATTTCAGGAGTCAGCTGACCGGCACTTGCGAACTGCGTCTGCTTCGGGCACTGCACAGCAAGAAAGACAGATGTAATGGCATCGGCTGCATGTTTTATACCCCTAATGACCTGACGTCAAGGAAGAAGGGACAGCAACCGATGCAGGACCCAAGACTTTGTTAAATCAGGCCGACAGAGGGCTACTGCAAGTAGATAACCCAAATGTAATGACTGCAACAGTGAAACACGAAGAACATCAATGATTGGAATGATAAACAAATATACATTAAAATTTGTTTTTCTCAATATACTCAGACAGTACAGCTATCTCTTACACACTAACTGTTCTACTTGATGATCCATACAAGTATATACAAATACATGCAAGCAGGAACCATTTGTTGCACTTATGAATATGTGGTTACCTAATGGATATTTATGATAGGACTGCTCAGGCTTGTGCTTGATTTAACATGGTGCTAATCAATGTGTTTACATAAACCTCTCCTTAAAGCTGATTCAAGTCCTTATTCAGGAATACTGTTGTATAGTTACACTCTTGAAGAGAAGCAGGATTAAAGGGAAGTGTAGTGGAGAGCGGTAGTTTGCAAAAACACAAAGTCATGAAAAGGGTGTCAGTGTTTGTGGTTACCACCATTAAGACATGCTGAAAGACATGAAAATATGACATTATAATTACTTCCACTTAAAGAATCACCTAGAATATTCCTTGGAATGTTAGTGAAAATGTTTCACTTTGGAGGGGGGACTGAATTATTATGAAATGAATTGTGGAAGTGAATGACTAATTTGAAATGTCTTTGGCAAGGCAGATGCAGACCTCACCTCAAAATATTATTAAACCTTACTTGTAATATCATTAAAAGTTTACTGCTTCTGAGAGAGAGGGGGGGACGATGAGCTTTTGTGTGTGTGTGTGTGTGTGTGTGTGTGTGTGTGTGTGTGTCTGTGTGTGTGTGTGTGTGTGTGTGTGGGGGGGTGATAAATAGACTGAAGATACAAAATAATACAGAGGAAATAAATTATGCTTAATTTCTGGATATAAAGTAGTAAATGTATCCATCTTGCAAAAAAAATAAAATAAAAATAAATGTTATGTATGCCTATGGTAAAATGAGGAAATGCCATGCAACTGAAAACACATTTTTACAGCAAGTACTAAACTTCTGTAGTTAATACATTCAGATGCACCAAACACCTTTGCTAGGAGTGGGTGACCAGATGTATTGATCTACATACAGGTGAAACATCTGTTGCTATAGCAACTTCAGCACATGGTCAATTTCAAGAAGGCCAGAGACTGGCAGGTCTTGCTGTGGTTGTAAACAGTGTACAGTCTAAGCAGATATGAATTACTGCCATTACTCTTCACTTTTGGTATGTTTATTTTTGCTACTTTTAATACTGATGTTTTTGTTACTATGAAGACCTGAAAAATGCATCATTGATCAGGCATGACTGCAAACCTAATGAACAATATGTAGTTCAGTAACCTCCCTTCCCTTACATGACATGGGGCATCACTGAATACAACATCTGCAGAAGTTCAGAAAACTTCTGGAAATCCCCCAATACGTTATCAGTATTTTATTACAGGTCTTATATAATGGCCCTTGGCAGCACAAAATATAAGTAATACAGTTAGTAAATACATTTCTCACCACAGATTTCACTAGATATATATATATAGTTAAGACTATTACAATGCAGCACAAGTTAATACCATCAACAGCATACAAAAATAACATTACATGTTCGTTACTGAAGTGAAATTTATATCATAGTACATCCAAACTGCCTAACTTTACAGTAAAAATGAAAAGTAACTCAGCAAGTACTTCAAAATGTAAAATGATATACCAATAACAGTTATGCCCAAGAGCTTACCAAACTTAACAGAAGTACTTTTTCTGAGTTATGAAGAATTAATAAAACCCCATATATGTGTTTATCTAGATAGATATACATGTATATATCTACACACATGCATGCACAAATACTTGCCTCATATAATATAATTAAAGAAAAGGAGTACTTACGGTAGAAAAGCTACTCTAGCACTTCGGCTACAGCAGCCTTCAAGGAGTAAAAACAACTACATCAAACCACACCTTAAATACCATTCAATAGATGCACTTGAACATTTCAATTAAATATTTAAATGAAACATTTCCAATTGCAATCAATGTTTAAGCCAGCAGGGGTCAGAGTTCCATACTTAAGAATAATATGTTCTTGAGAAGGGGTTACGACAGAGATCTCAGGAAGTCTTTGGATAGATTAAATTCTGAAACCCAGATGTCAAGTAAAGGGTTTATAGGATATAAATATAGAAATCATAATGGGGGTGGGGACAGTGCACACAGGGAAAGTGTCTGCAGTCACCACTTATGATGTATTTACTGAACAAGTTATTGAGATTTAAATCCAATTGGCCTTGGATAAGAGATTTATGGACAATGCATTTGTCCTATGGGACGGTAGTCATGAAACCTTACTATCATTTAAGCAATACCTTGAAACAAGTACCACGTTCCTTAGGTTCACATTACATACTTCTATGGATGTGACAGACTTTTTGGATGTCCAGATATGTATGAAAAGGGATGGTGAGATAGGGACAAGTCTGTTTAGGAAGTCATGCTGGAGGAATGGTCTGCTTGTGACGGACAGTATGCATCCCAAGCACGCATTTCCCAATTTAGTGAAAGGAAAAATGCTATGTACCTCGAGACTATGCACTAATGATACTGTTTTTTTCTGAAGAAATGGATAAACTACGTTTTTGTCTTGAGGCTCGTGGCTATAAGAAAACTGAATTGGGATTGGGAGGACACAGATATGAAGAGTTGAGGAGCTCTATTGGATGACCTTGGTATAATCCTAAATCTATCCCTTCTAGTGGAGGAATGGGAGGTGAAAGATCAGTTAATATGCCTCTAAGAGTCCCCTTCAAATACAATAACATCAAGGACTTGTGTAAAATTATTAGAGGAAATTAGAAGATATTACTGACTGATGACAACTTGAGAGTGCTTGTTGGAGCTGCATCATGGTTTAGTTTCAGGAATAATTTGAATTTGAAATGTTTACTATGTAAGGAGAGATATCCTGAGAAGATCCCCTTTTTTGGTACCATTAGGATTGGTACATATCCATGCAAACAGTGCAAGGCATGCAGACACATTAACATGGAGAATCACTTTGTTCACCCAGCAATGGATAAATTATTTAGACCAGAATTATTTGTGAACTGTCGTACTAGAAATGTGATCTATCTGACTTGTTGTTTGCAATGTTCCTCCTTTTATGTGGAAAAAACTAAAGGATGCTTAAG